>NW_023330424.1:123091-160186 GCF_011100685.1 Canis lupus familiaris
GAGGTGAAGCCCAGGTGGGGACCAGAGTCACTAGGTCCAGATGAGGCCCAGGTGAGGACCAGAGTTACCAGGTACACGTGAGGCCCCGGTGGGGATCAGAGGCAACAGGTCCATGTGAGGCCGGCTTGGGGACCATGGTCAACAGGTCTACTTGAGGCCCCGGTGTGGAACACTGTAACCAGGTCCAGGTGGGTCCCCGGTGTTGACAAGGGTCACCACGTCCAGGTGAGGCTCAAGTTGGGACCAGGATCACCAGGTACAGGGGAGGCCCTTGAAAGAACCACAGTCAACAGTTCGAGTTCAGGCGCAGGTGGCAACCAGGGTCAGCAGGTCCAAGTCAGGCCAAAGTGAGGTTCACAGTCACTAGGGCACGTGAGACCCAGACAGGGACCAGAGTCTCCTGGTCCAGGTGAGGTCCAGATGTGGAACACAGTCTCTGGTTCCCAATTTTGCGAGTTGAGGACCATGGTCAACAGGGCCAGGTGAGGCCCAGATGGGGACTGGAGTCCCCAAATCCAGGTGAAGCCAAGGTGGGGACCACAGTCACCAACTCCAGGTTTGTCTCAGGTTCAGACCAGAATCACCAGGTCCAGGTGAGGTGCAGGTGGCAACCACACTTACCAGGTCCCGGTGAGGCCCTGGTGGGGACCATAGTCACGAGGTACATGAGAAGCTAGAAACACTGCAGCCACCAAGTCCACATGATTCCATGTGGGAACGAGAATCAGCAGTGACAGTGTGCCCAGGTGGGGATACGACTCACCATGTCCACGTGAGACCCAGGTGGGAACCAGTGTCACCATGTGCAGGAGTGGCCCATGTGAAGACCAGAGTTAATAGGTCCTGCTGGGTCACTGTTAGTGTACAGTGTAACCATATCCTGATGCTACCCAGGTGGGTACCAGAGACACCAGGTCCTGGTGAGGCCCAGGTGGGACCAGAGACATTAAGTCCAGGTGAGGTCTCGATGGGAACCACAGTCACCAGGTCAGGTGAGGCCATGCTTAGGATCAGAGTCACCAGTTACAGGTGTGGCCCAGGTGGAGCCAGAGTCACGTGGTACAGAAGAGGCCAAAGTCCGGACCAGAGTTACCAGGATCAGGTCAGTCCCACTGGGGAATAGAGTAACCATGTCCCGATGATGCCCAGGTAGAAACAGAGTCACCAGGTCCAGATGGGGCGCAGGTGGGCAGCATGATCACTAGGACCCAGTGAGGCCCAGTTGAGGACCAGAGACCCAGATATGGTTGAGGCCTAGAGGGGTACAAGAAACCCTGGTCCAGGTGACATCCAGATGAGGACCAGAGTCACCAGGTCTGGATGAGGCCCAGAATGGTTCCAGAGTCATCATGTCCAGGTGAGTCCCCAGTACCAATGATGCCCAGGTAGGACTACAGTCACCAGGTCTGGGTGACCCGCAGATAGGATCAGAGTCACCAGTTCCTTAGGCCAAGAAAGAATCCACAGCTGGGCCAACCTACAGGCCATGCAGTGGATCCATGTCCCGATGATGCCCAGGTAGGGACCAGAGTCACCAGGTCCAAATGAGGCCCAGATGGAGCATATTCAATAGGTCCAGGTGAGGCCCAGTTGAGGACCAAGAGTCACCAGAACTGGTTGAGGCCAGAGGGGTACCAGAATCACCAGGTCAGGGTTAGGCCCAGAGTGGTTCGAGAGTCCAGAGCCTCATGTCCAGGTGAGGCTCAGGTGTGGAACAGAGTCACCAGGTACCAATGATGCCCAGGTGTGGACCAGAATCACAGGTCTGGGTGACAAGCAGATAGGATCAGAGTCACCAGGTCCAGGTGAGGCCATGAAAGAGTCCACAGCAATTAGGTCAAGGTGGGGAACAAAGTCACCAGGACTGAGTGAGGCCCAGATGGGGACCGGAATCACCAGGTCCAGGTGAGGCCTACGTGGTGACCAGAGTCCCCGGGTCTGGGAGAGGAGAAGGTAAGGACCAGATTCACCAGGTCCAAGAGGCACAGGTGGAGACGTGAGTCACCAAGTATGGGTGAGACCCAAGTGGCATCCCCACTACCAGGTCCATGTGAGGCCAACCTGCAGGCCAAGTCACCCGTTTCACGTGAGGCCCTAGTGGGGACTGGAGTCACCAGTTAAAGTGATTCTACAAGAACAACACAGTCACCAGGACCTGGTGTGGTTCATGTGGGAACGAGAGTCACCAGGTCCAGGTGAGACCCAGGTGGGGACCACAGTCACCAGGTCCAGATTGAGGCCTAGGTCGGGGGACCAGAGTCATCAGGACCAGTTGAGGCCAAAGTGTGGAGCAAAGTTATCATGTCCATGTGAGGCACAGGTGGGAAGAGTAACCATGTCCCATTGATGCCAGGTGGGAAAAGAGTCACAAGGTCCAGACGAGGCCTTAGTGAGGAGTAGATTCACCAGGTCCTGTTGAGGCCCAGTTGAGGACCAGTGTCCCCAGCTCCGGGTGACTCCCAGAGGGTGACCAGTGTCACCCGGTTCTGGTGACATCCAGGTGGGGACCAGAGTCACCACATCAGGGTGAGGCACAGAGGGGACGAGAATCACTAGGTACAGATGAGACCCCGATGTGGAACTGAGAACCCTGGTCCCATGATGCCCATATGAGGACCTGAGTCACCAGGTCCAGGTGAGGTCCCTGTGGGAACCAGTCACCTCGTCCAGGAGAGGCCCAGGTGGGACCACAGTCACCAGGGCCAGGTGAGGCCCAGGTATATAGAGAGTATCCAGGTCCCAGTGATGCCCAGGTAAGGACCAGAGTCAACAGGTCCAGGAGAGGACCATATATGGATCAGAGTCATTGTGTTCCAGGTGAGGCCAGATGGAGACCACAGGAACCAGGTCCAGGAGAGCCCCATATGGGAACCAGAGCCAACAGATCCGGGTGAGGTCCAGTTGGGACCACAGTCACAAGGTCCAGGGAGGCGCAGTGGCAACAGGATTCACCAAGTCCAGGTGAGGCCCAGGTGGCCACCAGTCACCAGATCCAGATGCGGACCAGCTAAGGACCAGATTCACCAGGCCCAAGTGAAGCCCAAGGCGTGACCAGAGTCACCAGGTAAGGGTGAGTCCCAGAGGGGAACCAGAGTAACCACTTTAGTTTGAGGCCCAGAATAGGACCAGAGGTCCCTGGTCAAAGTGAGGCCCAGATGAGGAATAGAGTATCCAGGTCCCAATGATGCCTGGGTGAGGACCAGAGTCACTAGGGCCATGCAGGCCCAGATGGGGAACAGAATCACTAGGTCCTGGTGAGGCATAGAATAAGACCACAATCACCAGTATCAGGTGTGCCCCTTGTGGGAACTAGAGCCACTCTATCCAGCTGAGTCCCAGGTCCATGTGAGCCCCACGTCAGGACCAGATTCATCAGGTTGAATTGAGGCATAGCTGGGGACAAGAGTCACCAGGTCTGTGTGCGGCCTAGGTGGGGCAAGATTCAGCAGTTCTGAGTTAGGTAAAGTGGGGACGAGAGACACCAGTCCAAGTGAGGCCAAACTGAGGACCAGAGTCACCAGATCCAGGTGAGGTCCATGTTGGAAAGAGAGTCACCAGGTCCAGGAGAGGTCCAGGTGGGGACCAGAGTCACCAGATCCAGGTGAGGTACAGGTGGGGACCAGAGTCACCAGATCCAGGTGAAGCCCAGGTGGGGACCAGAGTCACTAGGTCCTGATTAGACCCAGGTGAGGATCAGAGTTACCAGATACACGTGAGCCCCCCGGGGATCAGAGCCAAAAGGTCCACGTGAGGCCGGCTTGGGGACCCTCGTCAACAGGTCTACCTAGGCCCAGGTGTGGAACAAAGTAATCATGTCCAGGTGAGTCCCCGGTGGTGACAAGAGTCACCACGTCCAGTTGAGGACCAATTGGGGACCAGGATCACCAGGTACAGGGGAGGCCCTTGAGAGAACCAGAGTCAACAGTTTGAGGTCAGGCGCAGGTGGCAACCAGGGTCCAGGTCCAAGTCAGGCCAAAGTGGGGTTCACAGTCACTAGGGCCCAGTGAGACCCAGAGGGGGACCAGAGTCACCTGGTCCAGGTGAGATCCAGTTGTGGAATACAGTCACCGGGTCCCAATTCTGCACACTTGAGGACCATGGTCAACAGGGCCAGTTTAGGCCCAGATGGGGACCGGAGTCCCCAAATTCAGGTGAAGCCCAGGTGGGGACCACAGTCACCAGATCCAGGGTAGTCTCAGGTGGAGACCAGAATCACCAGGTCCTGGTGAGTTGCAGGTGGCAACCACACTCACCAAGTCCCGGTGAGGCCCTGGTGGGGACCAGAGTCACGAGGTACATGAGAAGCTAGTAACACTGCAACCACCAGGTCCACATGATGTCCATGTGGGAACGAGAATTACAAGTTACAGGTGAGGAGCAGGTGGGGATATGAGTCACCATGTCCAGGTGAGACCCTGGTGGGAACCAGTGTCTCCATGTCCAAGTGTGGACCAGGTGAAGACGAGAGTTAATAGGTCCGGCCGCGTCACTGTTGGTGAACAGTGTAACCATATCCTGATGCTACTCAGGTGGGTACCAGATACAAGTCCTGGTGAGTCCCAGTTGGGACCAGAGACATGAGGTCCAGGTGAGGTACCGATGGAAACCACAGTCACCAGGTGAGGTGAGGCCATGCTTAGGATCAGAGTCACCACTTACAGGTGAAGTCCAGGAGCCAGAGTCACATGGCACAGAAGAGGCCAAAGTCAGGACCAGAGTTACCACGATCAGGTCAGTCCCACTGGGAATAGAGTAACCACGTCCCCATATGCCCAGTTAGAACCACAGTTACCAGGTCCAGGTGTGGCCAACCTAAAGCCATGCAGTGGAACCTTGTCCCGATGATGCCCAGGTAGGGAAGAGAGTCACCAGGTCCAAATGAGGCCCAGATGGAGCATATTCACTAGGTCCAGACGAGGCCCAGCTGAGGACCACAGACACCAGATATTGTTTAGACCTAGAGGGGTACCAGAAATCAACCTGGTCCAGGAGACATCCAGATGGGGACCAGAGTATCCATGCCTGAGTCACGCGCAGAGAGGATAAGAGTCACCAGTTCCAGGTGAGGCCAAGAAAGAGTCCAAAGCAATCAGGTCCTGTGTGGGGAACAAACTCACCAGGACTGGTTGAGGCCCAGATGGGGTAGAGATTCACCAGGTCCAGGTGAGGCCCAGGAGGTGACCAGAATCCCCGGGTCGGGGAGTGGACCATGTAACGACCAGATTCACCAGGTCCAAGAGAACCACGTGGGTTCCTGAGTCATCAGGTATGGGTGAAGCTCAGGTGGCAACCCCACTCACCAGGTCCAGGTGAGGCCAACCTGCAAGCCAGAGTCACCAATCCAGGTGAGGCCCTAGTGGGGTCCGGTGTCACCAGGTAAATGTGAGTCTACAAGAAAACAACAGTCACCAGGTCCAGGTGTGTTTCATGTGGGAACGAGAGTCACCAGGTCCAGGGGAGACCCAGGTGGGGACCCACAGTCACCAGGTCCAGATTGAGGCCTCGTTGGGGGGACGAGAGTCATCAGGAGCAGTTGAGGCCAAGTGTGGAGCAAAGTTATCATGACGAGGTGAAACCCAGGTGGGGAAGAGAGTAACCAAAGTCCCATTGATGCCAGGTGGGAAAAGAGTCACAAGGTCCAAACGAGGCCTAAGTGAGGAGTAGATTCACCAGGTCCTGTTGAGGCCCAGTTGAGTGCCAGTGTCCCCAGCTCCGGGTGAGTCCCAGAGGGGGACCAGAGTTACCCGGTTCTGGTGACATCCAGGTGGGGACCAGAGTCACACGTCAGAGTGAGGGCCCAGAGTGGGACGAGAATCACTAGGTCAAGGGCAGGGCCCCCGATGGGGAACTGAGAAACCAGGTCCATAATGTTCCATATGAGGACCTGAGTCACCAGATCCAGGTGAGGTCCCTGTGGGAACCAGTCACCTCATGCAGGTGAGGCCCAGGTGGGACCACAGTCACCAGGTCCAGGTGAGGTCCAGGTATATAAGAGTGTTCCCAGGTCCCAATGATGCCCAGGTAAGTACCATAGTCAACAGGTCACAGCAGAGGCAAATATGGAACAGAGTCATTGTGTTCCAGGTGAGGCCAGATGAGACCACAGGAACCAGGTCCAGGAGTGCCCACATATGGGAACCAGAGCCCCAGATCCAGGTGATGTCTGGGTGGGACCACAGTCACTAGGTCCAGAAGAGGCGGCAGGTGGCAACAGATTTCACGAAATCCAGGTGAGGCCCAGGTAGCGACCGGTCACCAGATCCAGGTGCGGAACAGCTAAGGACCAGATTCACCAGGCCCAAGTGAAGCCCAAGGGGTGACCAGAGTCACCAGGTAGGGGTGACGCCCAGAGGGGGAACCAGAATAACCAGTTTAGTTTGAGGCCCAGAATGGGACCCTAGGTCCCTGGTGAAAGTGAGGCGCAGATGTGGAATAGAGTTATCCAGATCCCAATGATGCCTGGGTGAGGAAAAGATTTACTAGGGCCATGCAGGCCCAGATGGGGAACAGAATCACTAGGTCCTGGTGAGGCATAGAATAAGACCACAGTCAGCAGTATCAGGTGAGCCCCTTGTGGGAACCAGAGCCACTCTATCCAGCTGAGTCCCAGGTCCATGGAGGCCCACGTGAGGACCAGATTCATCAGGTCGAATTGAGGCATAGCTGGGGACAAGAGTCACCATGTCTGTGTGCGGCCTAGGTGGGGCAAGATCAGCAGTTCTGAGTTAGGTCAAAGTGGGGACGAGAGACACCAGGTCCAGGTGAGGCCAAACTGAGGACCATAGTCACCAGATCCAAGTGAGGTCCATGTTGGAAAGTGAGTCACCAGGTCCAGGAGAGGTTCAGGTATGGACCAGAGTCACCAGTTCCAGGTGAAATCCAGGTGGGGACCAGAGTCAACAGATCCAGTTGAAGCCCAGGTGGGGACCAGAGTCACTAGGTCCAGATGAGGCCCAGGTGAGGACCAGAGTCACCAGATCTGAGAGAGGCCCAGTTGGGATCAGAGTTACCACTTCCAGGTAAGGCCAAGAAGGTGTCCAGAGCAATCAGGTCCACGTGGGGAACAAAGTCACCAGGTTAGGTGATGCCCAGGTGGTGACCAGATTTACCAGTTCCGGGTGAGGACTAGGTAAGGACCACATTCACCAGGTCCAAGTGAGGCCCACGTGGGGACCTGTGTCACCAGGCATGGGTAAGATCCAGGTGAGAACCCCACTCACCAGGTCAAGATGTCCCGATGTTGCCCAGGTAGGGACCAGAGTTACCAGGTCCAGGTGAGGCAAACCAGCAGGTCATGCAGTGGAACCATTTCCAGATGATGCCCAGTGAGTGACCAGAGTCACCAGGTCCAAATGAGGCCCAGATGGAGCATATTCACTAGGTCCAGGTGAGGCCCACTTGAGGACAAGAGACACCAGATCTGGTTGAGGCCTAGAGGGATTCCAGAATCACCTGGTCCAGGTGACATCCAGAAGGGGACCAGATCACCAGGTCAGGGTGAGGCCCAGAGAGGTCCCAGAGACATCATGTCCAGGTGAGGCTCAGGTGTGGAAACAGAGTGACCAGGTACCAATGATGCCCAGGTGAGGACGAGAGTCACCAGGTCTGGGTGACGCACAGATCGGATCAGAGTCACCAGTTCAAGGTGAGGGCAAGAAAGAGTCCAGAGCAATCAGGTCCAGTTGGGGAACATAGTCACCAGGACTGGGTTAGGCCCAGATGGGGACCAGATTCCCCGGGTCTGGGAGAAGTCCATGTAAGGGCCAGATTCACCAGGTCCAAGAGGCCCATGTGGGGACCTGAGTCACCAGGTATGGGTGAGGCCCAGGTGGCATCCCACTAATCAAGTCCAGGTGAGGCCAACCTGCAGGCCAGAGTCACCAGGCCCAGGGGAGGCCCAAGGGGTGACCAGAGTCACCAGGTAAGGGTGAGGTTAAGAGGGGGAACCAGAGTAACCAGTTTAGTTTGAGGCCCAGAATGGGACCAGCGGTTCCTGTTAAAAGTGAGGCCCAGGTGTGGAATAGAGTATCCAGGTCCCAATGATGTCTCAGTGAGGACCAGAGTCACGAAGGACATGCAGGCCCAGATGGGGAACAGAATCACTAGTTTCTGGTGAGGCATAGAATAAGACCACATTCAGCAGTATCAGGTGAGCCCCTAGTGGGAACCAGAGCCACTCTTTCCAGCTGAATCCCAGGTAAATGTGAGGTCCACGTGAGGACCAGATTCATCAGGTCGAATTGAGGAATAGCTAGGGACAAGAGTCACTAGGTCTGGGTGCGTAATAGGTGGGGCAAGATTCAGCAGTTCTGAGTTAGGTCAAAGTGGGCAAGAGAGACACCAAGTCCAGGAGAGGTCCAGATTGGGACCAGAGTCACCAGATCCATGTGAAGTCCAGATGGGGACCAGAGTCTCCAGATCCAGGTGAAGCCCAGGTGGGGACCAGAGTCTCTAGGTCCAGATGAGGCCCAGGTGAGGATGAGAGTTACAAGGTTCACGTGAGGCCCCGGTGGGGATCAGAGGCAACAGGTCCATGTGAGGCCGCTTGGGGACCATGGTCAACAGGTCTACTTGAGGCCCAGGTGTGGAACACAGTAAGCAGGTCCAGGTGAGTCCCCATGGTGACAAGAGACACCACGTCCAGGTGAGGCCCAGGTTCGGACCACGATCACCAGGTACAGGGGAGGCCCTTGAAAGAACCAGAGTCAACAGTTCGAGTTCAGGCGCAGGTTTCAACCAGGGTCAGCAGGTCTAAGTCAGGGGGAAAGTGGGGTTCACAGTCACTAGGGAATGTTGAGACCCAGAGGGGCACCAGAGTCACGTAGTCCAGGTGAGGTCCAGTTGTGGAACACAGATACCACGTCTCAATTTTGCCCAGTTGAGGACCTTGGTCAACAGGGCCTGGTGATCCTCACATGGGGACGAGAGTCCCCAAATCCAGGTGAAGCCCAGGTGGGGACCACAGTCACCAGATCCAGGGTAGTCTCAGGTGCAGACCAGAATCACCAGGTCCAGGTGAGGTGCAGGTGGCAACCACACTCACCAGGTCCCGGTGAGGCCCTGGTGGGGACCAGTGTCACAAGGTACATGACAAACTAGAAACACCGCAGCCACCAGGTCCACATGATGTCCATGTGGGAACAAGAATCAACAGTTATAGGTTAGGACCAGGTGGGTATCTGACTCACCATTTCCAGGTGAGACCCAGGTGGGAACGAGTGTCACCATGTCCAGGTGTGGCCCAGGTGAAGAACAGAGTTAATAGGTCCGGCTGGGTCACTGTTAGTGAACAGTGTAACCATATCCTGATGCTACCGAGGTGGGTACCAGAGACACCAGGTCCTGGTGAGGCCCAGGTGGGACCAGAGACATGAGGTCCAGGTGAGGTCCCGATGGGAACCACAGTCACCAGGTCAGGAGAGGCCATGCTTTGGATCAGAGTCACCAGTTACAGGTGAGGCCCAGGTGGAGCCAGAGTCACCATGTCCAGATGAGGCGAAGTTGGGGAGCATATTCACTACGTCCCGTTGAGGCCCAGTAGAGGCCCAGAGTCACCAGATCTAGTTGAGGCCTAGAGGGGTACCAGATTCACCTGGTCTAGGTGCCGTCCAGATGGGGACCAGATTCACCATGTCAGGGAGAGGACCAGAGGGGATCCAGAGTCATCATGTCCAGGTGAGTCTCAGGTGTGGAACAGAGTATCCAGGTCATAATGATCCACAGGTGAGGACCAGAGTCAACAGATCTGGGTGAGGCCCAGTTAGGATCAGAGTCAACAGTTCCAGGTGAGGCTAAGAAGGAGTCCACAGCAATCAGGGCCAGGTGGGGAAAAAAGTCACCGGGATTGGGTGAGGCCCAGATGGGGACACAGATTCACCAGGTCCAGGTGATTCCCAGGTGGTGACCAGAGTTAGCAGATTCACCAGGTCCAGGTGATCCCCAGGTGGTGAGCAGAATTACCAGATACACCAGGTCCAAGTGAGGCCCACGTAGGGGCCTGTGTCACCAGGTATGGGTGAGGCCCAAGAGGCAACCCCACTCACCAGTTCCAGGTGATGCCTACCTGCAGGCCATGCAAAGCAACAGGGTCCCGATAATGCCAAGGTAGGGACCAGAGTTACCAGGTCCAGGTGAGGCCAACCTGCAGGCCATGCAGTAGAAATAGGTCCCCATGATGCCCTGGTAGGGACCATAGTAACCAGGTCCAAATGAGGCCAAGATGGAGCATATTCACTAGGACCAACCGAGGCCCAGTTGAGGACAAGAGAAACCAGACCTGGTTGAGGCCTAGAGGGGTACCAGAATCCCCTGGTCCAGGTGACATCCAGATGAGGACCAGAGTCACCAGGTCAGGGTGACGCCCAGAGTGGTTCCAGAGTCATCATGTACAGGTGAGGCTCAGGTGTGGAACAGAGTCACCAGGTACCAAAGATGCCCAGGTGAGGACCAGAGTCACCAGGCCTGAGTCACGTGCAGAGGATAAGAGTCACCAGTTCCAGGTGAGGCCAAGAAAGAGTCCAAAGCAATCAGGTCCAGGTGTGGAACAAAGTCACCAAGACTGGGTGAGGCCCAGATGGAGAAGAGATTCACCAGGTCCAGGTGAGGCCCAGGTGGTGACCAGAGTCCCTGGGTCTGGGAGAGGACCATGTAAGGACCAGATTCACCAGGTCAAGGAGGACCACGTGTGTTCCTGAGTCACCAGGTATGGGTGAACCTCAGGTGGCAACCCCACTCACCAGGTCCAGATGAGGCCAACCGACAGGCCACAGTCAGCAGAACCAGGTGAGGCCCTAGTGGGGACCGGTGTCACCAGGTAAATGTGAGTCTACAAGAACACCACAGTCACCAGGTCCAGGTGTGGTTCATGTGGGAACGACAGTCACCAGATCCAGGTGAGACCCAGATGGGGACCACAGTCACCAGGTCCAGATTGAGGCCTATGAGGGGGGAAGAGAGTCATCAGGACCAGTTGAGGCCAAAGTGTGGATAAAAGTTATCATGTTCATGTGAGGCCAAGGTGGGGAACAGAGTAACCATGTCCATTGATGCCAGATGGGAAAAGAGTCACAAGGTCCAGACGAGGCCTAAGTGAGGAGTAGATTCACCAGGTCCTGTTGAGGACCAGCTGAGGACCAGTGTCCCCAGCTCCGGGTGAGTCCCAGAGGGGGACCAGAGTCACCCGGTTCTGGTGATATCCAGGTGGGGACCGGAGTCACCACGTCAGGGTGAGGCCCAGAGGGGGACATGAATCACTAGGTCCAGGGGAGGCCCCGATGTGGAACTGAGAAACCAGGTCCCATGATGCCCATATGAGGACCTGAGTCACCAGGTCCAGGTGAGGTCCCTGTGGGAACCAGTCACCTCGTCCAGGTGAGGTCCAGGTGGGACCACAGTCGCAAGGTCCAGGTGAGGCGCAGGTGGCAACAGGATTCACCAAGTCCAGGTGAGGCCAAGGTGGCGACCAGTCACCAGATCCAGGTGCGGAACAGATAAGGACCAGATTCTCCAGGCCCAAGTGAAGCCCAAGGGGTGACCAGAGTCACCAGGTAAGGGTGAGGCCCAGAGGGGGAACCAGAGTAACCAGTTTAGTTTGAGGACCAGAATGGGACCAGAGGTCCCTGGTCAAAGTGAGGCCCAGGTGTGGAATAGAGTATCCAGGTCCCAGTGGCGCCTGGGCGAGGACCAGAGTCACTATGGCCATGCAGGCCCAGATGGGGAACAGAATCACTAGGTCCTAGTGAGGCATAGAATAAGACCACATTCAGCAGTATCAGGTGAGCCCCTTGTGGGAACCAGAGCCACTCTATCCAGCTGAGTCCCAGGACCATGTGAGGCCCACGTGAGGACCAGATTCATCAGGTCGTATTCAGGCATAGCTGGGGACAAGAGTCACCAGGTCTGGGAGCGACCTAGGTGGGGCAAGATTCAGCAGTTCTGAGTTAGGTCCAAGTGGGGACGAGAGACACCAGGTAGGTGAGGCCAAACTGAGGACCAGAGTCACCAGATCCAGGTGAGGTCCATGTTGGAAAGAGAGTCACGAGGTCCAGGAGAGGTCCAGGTGGAGTCCAGAGTCACGAGATCCAGGTGAAGTCCAGGTGGGGACCAGAGTCACCAGATCCATGTGAAGCCCAGATGGGGACCAGAGTCACTAGGTCCAGATGAGGCCCAGGTGAGGACTAGAGTTACCAGGTACACGTGAGGACCCGGTGGGGATCAGAGGCAACAGGTCCATGTGAGGCCGGCTTGGGGACCATGGTCAACAGGTCTACTTGAGGCCCAGGTGTGGAACACAGTAAGCAGGTCCAGGTGACTACCCATTGGTGACAGGAGTCACCACGTCCAGGTGTGGCCCAGGTCCGACCAGGATCACCAGGTCCAGGGAAGGCCCTTGAAAGAACCAGAGTCAACAGTTCGAGGTCAGGCGCAGGTGGCAACCAGGGTCAGCAGGTCCAAGTCAGGCCAAAGTGGGGTTCACAGTCACTAGGGCACGGTGAGACCCAGAGTGGGACCAGAGTCACCTGGTCCAGGTGAGGTCCAGTTGTGGAACACAGTCTCCGGGTACCAATTTTGCACAGTTGAGGACAATGGTCAACAAGGCCAGGTGAGGCCCAGATGGGGACCGGAGTCCCCAAATCCAGGTGAAGCCAAGGTGGGGACCACAGGCACCAGATCCAGGGTAGTCTCAGGTGCAGACCAGAATCACCAGGTCCATGTGAGGTGCAGGTGGCAACCACACTCACCCGGTCCCGGTGAGGCCCCTGTGGGGACCAGAGACACGAGGTACATGAGAAGCTTGAAACACTGCAGCCACCAGGTCCACATCATGTCCATGTGGGAACGAGGATCACCAGTTACAGGTGAGGACCAGTTGGGGATCCGACTCACCATGTCCAGGTGAGACCCAGATGGGAACCAGTGTCACCATGTCCTGGTGTGCCCCAGGTGAAGACCAGAGTTATTAGGTCCGGCTGGATGAGTGTTAGTGAACAGTGTAACCATATCCTGATGCTACCCAGGTGGGTACCAGAGACACCAGGTCCTGGTGAGGCCCAAGTGTAACTGGAGACATGAGGTCCAGGTGAGGTCCCGATGGGAACCACAGTCACCAGGTCAGGTGAGGCCATGCTTAGGATCAGAGTCACCAGGTACAGGTGAGGCCCAGGTGGACACAGAGTCACCTATTACAGAAGAGGCCAAAGTCAGGACCAGAGTTACCAGGATCAGGTCAGTCCCAGTGGGTAATACAGTAACCCTGTCCCAATGATGCCCGGGTAGAACCAGAGTCACCAGGTCCATCGAGGCGCAGGTGGGGAGAATATTCACTAAGTCCAGGTGAGGCCCAGATGAAGACCAGAGTCACCAGGTTTAATTGAGGCCTAGAGTGGTACCAAATTCACCTGGTCTAGGGGACCTCCAGATGGGGACCAGAGTCACCATGTCAGGGTGAGGCCCAGAGGGGATCCAGGGTCATCATGTCCAGGTGAGGTTCAGGGGTGGAACAGAGTATCCAGGTCATAATGGTCCACAGGTGAGGACCAGAGTCACCAGATCTGGGTGAGGCCCAGTTAGGAGCAGAGTCACAATTTTCAGGTGAGACCAAGAAGGAGTCCACAGCAATCAGGTCCAGGTGGGGAACAATTTCACCAGGACTGGGTGAGGCCCAGATGGGGATCAGATTCACCAGGTCCATGTGATTCCCAGGTGGTGCCAAGAGTTACCAGTTCCGGGTGAGAACCAGGTAAGGACCAGATTCACCAGGTCCAAGTGAGGCCCACGTGGGACCTGTGTCACCAGGTATGGGTGAGGCCCAGGTGGCAAGCCCACTCACCAGGTCCAGGTGACGCCAACCTGCAGGCCATGCAGAGGAACCGTGTCCCGATGATGCCCAGGTAGGAACCAGAGTTACCAGGTCAAGAAGAGGCCAACCTGCAGACCATTTTGTGGAACCATGTCCCGATGTTGCCCACGTAGGGACCAGAGTCACCAGGTCCAAATGAGGCCCAGATGGAGCATATTCATTAGGTCCAGGTGAGGCCCATTTGAGGACCAGAGTCACCAGATCTGGTTGAGGCCTAGAGGGGTACCAGAATCCCCTGGTCCAGGTGACATCCAGATAGGGACCAGAATCACCAGTTCCAGGTGAGGCCAAGAAAGAGTCCACAGCAATCAGGTCCAGGTGGGGAACAAAGTCACCAGGACTGTGTGAGACCCAGAAGGGACCAGATTCACCAGGTCCAGCTGAGGCCCAGGTTGTGACCAGAGTCCCCGGTTCCGGGAGTGGACCAGGTAAGGACCAAATTCACCAGGTCCACATGACCCACGTGGGGAACTGAGTCACCAGGTATGGGTGAGGCCCAGGTGGCAACCACACTCACCAGGTCCAGGTGAGGCCAACCTGCAGGCCAGAGTCACCAGATCCAGGTGAGGCCCTAGTGGGGACGGGAGTCACAAGGTAAATGTGAGTCTACAAGAACACCACAGTCACCAGATCCAGGTGTGGTTCATGTGGGAACGGGAGTCACCAGGTCCAGCTGAGACCAAGTTGGGGACGACAGTCACCAGGTCCAGATTGAGGCCTAGGTTGGGGGACGAGAGTCATTAGGACCAGTTGAGGCCAAAGTGTGCAGCAAAGTTATCATGTCCAGGTGAGGCCCAGGTGGGGAACAGAGTAACCATGTCCCATTGATGCCAGGTGGGAAATGAGTCACAATGTCCAGACGAAGCCTAAGTTTGGAGTAGATTCACCAGGTCCTGTTGAGGCCCAGCTGAGGACCACTGTCCCCAACTCCGGTTGTGTCACCCAGTTCTGGTGATATCCAGGTGGGGACCAGAGTCACCAGATCCAGGTTAAATCCAGGTGGGGACCAGAGTCACCAGATCCAGGTGAAGTCCAGGTGTGGACCAGAGTCTCTAGGTGCAGATAAGGCCCAGGTGAGGCCCAGAGTTACCAGGTACACGTGAGGCCCCGGTGGGGATCAGAGGCAACAGGTCCATGTTAGGCGGGCTTGGGGACAATGGTCAAGAGGTGTAATTGAGGCCCAGGTGTGGAACACAGTAAGCAGGTCCAGGTGAGTCCCCGGTGGTGACAAAGGTCACCACGTCAAGGTGAGGACCAGGTGGGCACCAGGATCACCAGGTACAGGGGAGGCCCTTGAAAGAACCAGAGTCAACATTTCGAGGTCAGGCGCAGGTGGCAACCCGCGTCAGCAGGTCGAAGCCAGGCCAAAGTGGGGTTCACAGTCACAAGGGCACGGTGAGACCCAGATGGGGACCAGAGTCACCTGGTCCAGGTGAGGTCCAGTTGTGGAACACAGTACAGGGTCCCAATTTTGCCCAGTTGAGGACCATGGTCAACAGGGCCAGGTGAGGCCCAGATGGGGACCGGAGTCCCCAAATCCAGGTGAAGCCCAGGAGGGAACCACAGTCACCAGATTCAGGGTCGTCTCAGGTGCAGACCAGAATCACCAGGTCCAGGTGAGGTGCAGGTGGCAACCACACTCACCAGGTCCCGGTGAAGCCCTGGTGGGGACCAGAGTCACGAGGTATATGAGAAGCTAGAAACACTGCAGCCACCAGGTCCACGTGACGTCCATGCTGGAATGAGAATCACCAGTTACACGTGAGGACCAGGTGGGGATCCGACTCACCATGTCCAGGTGAGACCCAGGTTCGAACCAGTGTCACCATGTCCAGGTGTGGCCCAGGTGAAGACCGGAGTTAATAGGTCTGGCTGGGTCACTATTAGTGAACCGTGTAACCATATCCTGATGCTACCCAGGTGGGTACCGGAGATACCATGTCCTGGTGTGGCCCAGGTGGGACCAGAGACACGAGGTCCAGGTGAGTTCCCGATGGGAACCACAGTCACCAGGTCTGGTGAGGCCATACTTAGGATCAGAGTCACCAGTTACAGTTGAGGCCCCGGTGGAGCCAGAGTCACCTGGTACAGAAGAGGCCAAAGTCAGGACCAGAGTTACCAGGATCAGGTATCCCTGTGTGGAATAGAGTAACCATGTCCCGATGATGCCAAGGTAGAACCAGAGTTACCAGGTCCAGATGAGGTGCAGGTGGGGAGCATATTCACTAGGTCCCGGTTAGGCCAATTTGAGGACCAGAGTCACCAGGTCTAGTTGAGGGCTAGAGGGGTACCAGATTCACCTGGTCTAGGTGACATCCAGATGGGGACCAGAGTCACCATGTCAGTCTGAGGCCCAGAGCGGATCCAGAGTCATCAAATCCAGGTGAGGCTCACGTGTGGAGCAGAGTATCCAGGTCATAATGGTCCACAGGTGAGGTCCAGAGTCACCAGATCTGGGTGGGGCCCAGTTAGGATCAGAGTCACCAGTTCCAGGTGAGGCCAAGAAAGAGTCCACAGGAATCAGTTCCAGGTGGGGAACAATGTCACCAGGACTGGATGACTCCCAGATGGGGACCAGAAACACCAGGCCCAGGTGATTCCCAGGTGGTTACCAGAGTTACGAGTTCAGGGTGAGAACAAGGTAAGGACCACATTCCCCAGGTCCAAGTGAGGCCCACGTGGGGACCTGTGTCACCAGGTATGGGTGAGGCACAGGTGACTACCCCACTCACCAGGTCCAGGTGATGCCAACCTGCAGGCCATGCAGAGGAACCATGTCCCCTTGATGCCCAGGTAGGGTCTAGAGTTACGAGGTCCACGTGATGCCAACCTGCAGGCCATGTGTGGAACCATGTCCCGATGATGCCCAGGTAGGGACCAGAGTCACCAGGTCCAAATGAGGCCCAGATGGAGCATATTCACTAGGTCCAGGTGAGGCCGAGTTGAGGACCAGAGTCACCAGATCTGGTTGAGGCCTAGAGGGGTACCAGAATCCCCTGGTCCAGGTGACATCCAGATGGGGACGAGAGTCACTAGGTCAGGGTGAGGCCCAGAGAGGTTCCAGAGTCATTATGTCCAGGTGAGGCTCAGCTGTGGAACAGAGTCACCAGGTCCCAATGATGCACAGGTGAGGACCAGAGTCACCAGATCTGGGTGATGCGCAGATAGATTAGAGTCACCAGTTCCAGGTGAGGCCAAGAAAGTGTCCATAGCAATCAGGTCCAGGTGGTGAACAAAGTCACCATGACTGGCTGAGGCCCAGATGGGCACCAGATTCACCAGGTCCAGGTGAGGTCCAGGTGGTGACCAGAGTACCCGGGTCTGGCAGAGGACCAGGTAAGGACCAGATTCACCAGGTCCAAGTGAGGCCCACGTGAGGACCTGAGTACCCAGGTATGGGTGAGGCCCAGGTGGCAACCCCACTCACCAGGTCCAGGTGAGGCCAACCTGCAGGCCAGAGTCACCAGATCCAGGTGAGGCCCTAGTGGGGACCGGAGTCACCAGGTAAATGTGAGTCTACAAGAACAACACAGTCACCAGGTCCAGGTGTGGTTCATGTGGGAACGAGAGTCACCAGGTCCAGGTGAGATCCAGGTGGGGACCACAGTCACCGGGTCCAGATTGAGGCCTAGGTTGGGGGACCAGAGTCATCAGGACCAGTTGAGGCAAAACTGTGGAGCAAAGTTATCATGTCTAGGTGAGGCCCAGGTGGGGAACAGAGTAACCATGTCCCGTTGATGCCAGGTGGGAAAAGAGTCACAAGGTTCAGACGAGACCTAAGTGAGGAGTAGATTCACCAGGCCCTGTTGAGATCCAGTTGAGGACCAGTGTCCCCAGCTCCGGGTGAGTCCCAGAGGGGGACCAGAGGCACCCGGTTCTGGTGATATCCAGGTGGGGACCACAGTCACCATGTCAGTGTGACGCGCAGAGGGGGACGAGAATCACTAGGTCCAGGTGAGGTCCCGATGTGGAACTGAGAAACCAGGTCCCATGATGCCCATATGAGGACCTGAGTCACCAGGTCCAGGTGAGGTCCTTGTGGGAACCAGTCACCTCGACCAGGTGAGGCACAGGTGGGACAACAGTCACCAGGTCCAGGTGAGGCCCAGGTATATAAGAGAGTATCCACGTCCCAATAATGCCCAGGTAAGGACCTGAGTCAACAGGTCCAGGAAAGGCCCAAATATGGATCAAGTCATTGTGTTCCATGTGAGGCAAGATGGAGACCACAGGAACCAAGTCAAGGAAAGCCCCATATGGGAACCAGAGCCAAGAGATCCAGGTGAGGTCCAGGTGGGACCACAGTCACAAGGTCCAGTTGAGGCACAGGTGGCAACAGGATTCAACAAGTCCAGGTGAGGCCCAGGTGGCTACCAGTCACCAGATCCAGGTGAGGACAAGCTAAAGAACAGATTCACCAGGCCCAAGTGAATCCCAAGGGGTGACCAGAGTCACCAGGTAAGGGTGAGGCCCAGAGGGGGAACCAGAGTAAGCAGTTTAGTTTGAGGCCCAGAATGGGATCAGAGGTCCCTTGGCAGTGTGAGGCCCAGGTGTGGAATAGAGTATCCAGGTCCCAATGATGCCTGGGTGAGGACCAGAGTCCCAAGGGCCATGCAGGCCCAGATGGGGAAGAGAATCACTAGGTCCTGGTGAGGCATAGAATAAAACCACAGTCACCAGTATCAGGTGAGCCCCATGTGGGATCCAGAGCCACTCTATCCAGCTGAGTCCCAGGTCCATGTGAGGCCCACGTGAGGACCAGATTCATTAGGTCGAATTGAGGCATAGCTGGGGACAAGAGTCACCAGGTGTGGGTGCGGCCTAGGTGGGGCAAGATTCAGCAGTTCTGAGTTAGGTCAAAGTGGGGACGAGAGACACCAGGTCCAGGTGAGGCCAAACTGAGGACCAGAGTCACCATATCCAGGTGAGCTCCATGTTGGAAAGAGAGTCACCAGGTCCAGGAGAGGTCCAGCTGGGGACCAGAGTCACCAGATTCAGGTGAAGCCCAGGTTCGGACCAGTCAGTAGGTCCAGATGAAGCCTAGGTGAGGGCCAGAGTTACCAGGTACACGTGAGGCCCCGGTGGGGATAGGAGGCAACAGGTCCATGTGAGGCGGGCTTGGGGACCATGGTCAACAGGTCTACATTAGGCCCAGGTGTGGAACACAGTAACCAGGTCCAGGTGAGCCCCGGTGGTGACAAGAGTCACCACGTCCAGGTGAGGCCCAAGTGGGGACAATGATCACCAGGTACAGGGGAGGCCCTTGAAAGAACCAGAGTCAAATGTTCGAGGTCAGTCGCAGGTGGCAACTGGGGTCAGCAGGTCCATGTCAGGCCAAAGTGGGGTTGACAGTCACTAGGGCACGTTGAGACCCAGAGGGGGACCAGAGTCACCTGGTCCAGGTGAGGTCCAGTTGTGGAACACAGTCTCTGTGTCCCAATTTTGCCCAGTTGAGGACCATTTCAACAGGGCCAGGTGAGGCCCAGATGGGGACTGGAGTCCCCAAATCCAGGTGAAGCCAAGGTGGGGACCACATTCACCAGCTCCAGGTTTGTCTCAGGTGCAGACCATAATCACCAGGTCCAGGTGAGTTGCAGGTGGCAACCACACTCTCCAGGTCCCGGTGAGTCCCTGGTGGGGACCAGAGTCACGAGGTACATGAGAAGCTAGAAACACTGCAGCCACCATGTCCACATGATGTCCATGTGGGGACGAGAATCACCAGTTACAGGTGAGGCCCAGGTGGGGATCCGACTCACCATGTCCAGGTGAGATCCAGTTTGGAACCAGTGTCACCATGTCCAGGAGTGGCCCAGGTGAAGACCAGAGTTGATAGGTCCGTCTGGGTCACTGTTAGTGTACAATATAACCATATGCTGATGCTACCCAGGTGGGTACCAGAGACACCAGGACCTGGTGAGCCCCAGGTGGGACCAGACACATGAGGGAAAGAGAGTCACCAGGTCCAAGAGAGGTCCAGGTGGGTACCAGAGTCACCAGATCCAGGTGAAGTCCAGGTGGAGACCAGAGTCACCAGATCCAAGTGAAGCCCAGGTGGGGACCAGAGTCACTAGGTCCAGATGAGGCCCAGGTGAGGACCAGTGTTACCAGGTACACGTGATGCCACGGTGGGGATCAGAGGCAACAGGTCCATGTGAGGCGGGCTTGGGGACCATGGTCAACAGGTCTACTTGAGGCCCATGTGTGGAACATAGTAACCAGGTCCAGGTGAGTCCCCGGTGGTGACAAGAGTCACCACGTCCAGGTGAGACCCAGGTGGGGACCAGGATCAGCAGGTACAGGGGAGGCCCTTGAAAGAACCAGAGTCAACAGTTCGAGGTCAGGCACAGTTGGCAACCAAGGTCAGCAGGACCAAGTCAGGCAAAAGTGGGGTTCAGAGTAATTAGGGCACGGTGAGACCCGGAGGGGGACCAGAGTCACATGGTCCAGGTGAGGTCCAGTTGTGGAACAAAGTCACCGGGTCCCAATTTTGCACAGTTGAGGACCATGGTCAACAGGGCCATGTGGGGCCCATATGGGGACCGGAGTCCCCAAATCCAGGTGAAGCCCAGGTGGGGACCAGAGTCACCAGATCCAGGGTAGTCTCAGGTGCAGACCAGAATCACCAGGTCCATGTGAGGTGCAGGTGGCAACCACACTCACCAGGTCCCGGTGAGGCCCTGGTGGGACCACAGTCACGAGGTACATGAGAAACTAGAAACACTGCAGTCACCAGGTCCACATGATGTCCATGTGGGAACGAGAATCACCATATACAGGTGAGTACAAGTGGGGATCCGACTCACCATGTCCAGGTGAGACCCAGGTGGGAACCAGTGTCACCATGTCCAGGTGTGGCCCAGGTGAAGACCAGAGTTAATAGGTCCGGCTGGGTCACTGTTAGTGAACAGTGTAACCATATCCTGATACTACTCAGGTGGGTACCAGATACAAGGTCCTGGTGAGGACCAGGTGGGACCAGAGACAAGAGGTCCAGGTGAGGTACAGATGGAAACCACATTCACCAGGTCACGTGAGGCCATGCTTAGGATCAGAGTCACCAGTTACAGGTGAGGCCCAGGTGGAGCCATAGTCACCATGTCCAGATGAGGCGAAGTTGGGGAGCATATTCACTATGTCCCGTTGAGGCCCAGTAGAGGACCAGAGTCACCAGGTCTAGTTGAGGCCTAGAGGGGTACCAGATTCACCTGGTCTAGGTGCCGTCCAGATGGGGACCACATTCACCATGTCAGAGAGAGGACCAGAGGGGATCCAGAGTCATCATGTCCAGGTGAGTCTCAGGTGTGGAACAGAGTATCCAGGTCATAATGATCCACAGGTGAGGACCAGAGTCAACAGATCTGGGTGAGGCCGAGTTAGGATCAGAGTCAACAGTTCCAGGTGAGGCTAAGAAGGAGTCCACAGCAATCAGGGCCAGGTGGGGAAAAAAGTCACCAGGACTGGGTGAGGCCCAGATGGGGACACAGATTCACCAGGTCCAGGTGATCCCCAGGTGGTGAGCAGAATTACCAGATACACCAGGTCCAAGTGAGGCCCACGTAGGGGCCTGTGTCACCAGGTATGGGGGAGGCCCAAGAGGCAACCCCACTCACCAGTTCCAGGTGAGGCCTACCTGCAGGCCATGCAAAGCAACTGGGTCCCGATAATGCCAAGGTAAGGACCAGAGTTACCAGGTCCAGGTGAGGCCAACCTGCAGGCAATGCAGTAGAAATAGGTCCCCATGATGCCCTGGTAGGGACCAGAGTAACCAGGTCCAAATGAGGCCAAGATGGAGCATATTCACTGGGACCAACCGAGGCCCAGTTGAGGACAAGAGAAACGAGATCTGGTTGAGGCCTAGAGGGGTACCAGAATCCCCTGGTCCAGGTGACATTCAGATGGGGACCAGAGTCACCAGGTCAGGGTGAGGCCCAGAGTGGTTCCAGAGTCATCATGTCCAGGTGAGGCTCAGGTGTGGAACAGAGTCACCAGGTACCAATGATGCCCAGGTGAGGACCAGAGTCACCAGGCCTGAGTCACGCGCAGAGAAGATAAGAGTCACCAGTTCCAGGTGAGGCCAAGAAAGAGTCCAAAGCAATCAGGTCCAGTTGTGGAACAAAGTCACCAAGACTGGGTGAGGCCCAGATGGGGAAGAGATTCACCAGGTCAGGTGAGGCCCAGGTGGTGACCAGAGTCCCTGGGTCTGGGAGAGGACCATGTAAGGACCAGATTCACCAGGTCCAAGAGGACCACGTGTGTTCCTGAGTCACCAGGTATGGGTGAACCTCAGGTGGCAACCCCACTCACCATGTAAGGGGAGGCCAAACGACAGGCCACAGTCAGCAGAACTAGGTGAGGCCCTAGTGGGGACCGGTGTCACCAGGTAAATGTGAGTCTACAAGAACAACACAGTCACCAGGTCCAGGTGTGGTTCATGTGGGAACGAGAGTCACCAGATCCAGGTGAGACCCAGGTGGGGACCACAGTCACCAGGTCCAGATTGAGGCCTAGGTGGGGGGACCAGAGCCATCAGGACCAGTTGAGGCCAAAGTGTGGATAAAAGTTATCATGTTGATGTGAGGCCAAGGTGGGGAACAGAGTAACCATGTCCCATTGATGCCAGATGGGAAAAGAGTCACAAGGTCCAGACGAGGCCTAAGTGAGGAGTAGATTCACCAGGTCCTGTTGAGGACCAGATGAGGACCAGTGTCCCCAGCTCCGGGTGAGTCCCAGAGGGGGACCAGAGGCACCCGGTTCTGGTGATATCCAGGTGGGGACCAGAGTCACCACATCAGGGTGAGGCCCAGAGGGGGACAAGAATCACTAGGTCCAGGTGAGACCCCGATGTGGAACTGAGAAACCAGGTCCCATGATGCCCATATGAGGACCTGAGTCACCAGGTCCAGGTGAGGTCCCTGTGGGAACCAGTAACTTCGTCCAGGTGAGGTCCAGGTGGGACCACAGTCGCAAGGTCCAGGTGAGGCGCAGTGGCAACAGGATTCACCAAGTCCAGGTGAGGCCAAGGTCGCGACCAGTCACCAGATCCAGGTGCGGAACAGATAAGGACCAGATTCTCCAGGCCCAAGTGAAACCCAACGGGTGACCAGAATCACCAGGTCAGGGTGAGGGCCAGAGGGGGAACTTGAGTAACCAGTTTAGTTTGAGGCCCAGAATGGGACCAGAGGTCCCTGGTCAAAGTGAGGCCCAGGTGTGGAATAGAGTATCCAGGTCCCAGTGACGCCTGGGTGAGGACCAGAGTCACTAGGGCCATGCAGGCCCAGATGGGGAACAGAATCACTAGGTCCTATTGAGGCATAGAATAAGACCACATTCAGCAGTATCAGGTGAGCCCCTTGTGGGAACCAGAGCCACTCTATCCAGCTGAGTCCCTGGACCATGTGAGGCCCACGTGAGGACCAGATTCATCAGGTCGTATTCAGGCATAGCTGGGGACAAGGGTCACCAGGTCTGGGTGCGGCCTAGGTGGGGCAAGATTCAGCAGTTCTGAGTTAGGTCAAAGTGGGGACGAGAGACACCAGGTCCAGGAGAGTCCAAACTGAGGACCAGAGTCACCAGATCCAGGTGAGGTCCATGTTGGAAAGAGAGTCACGAGGTCCAGGAGAGGTCCAGGTGGAGTCCAGAGTCACCAGATCCAGGTAAAGTCCAGGTGGGGACCAGAGTCACCAGATCCATGTGAAGCCCAGATGGGGAACAGAGTCACTAGGTCCAGATCTGGCCCAGGTGAGGACCAGAGTTACCAGGTACACGTGAGGACCCGGTGGGGATCAGAGTCAACAGGTCCATGTGAGGCCGGCTTGGGGACCATGGTCAACAGGTCTACTTTAGGCTCAGGTGTGGAACACAGTAAGCAGGTCCAGGTGACTACCCATTGGTGACAGGAGTCACCACGTCCAGGTGTGGCCCAGGTCCGACCAGGATCACCAGGTCCAGGGAAGGCCTTTGAAAGAACCAGAGTCAACAGTTCGAGGTCAGGCGCAGGTGGCAACAAGGGTCAGCATGTCCAAGTCAGGCCAAAGTGGGGTTCACAGTCACTAGGGCACGGTGAGACCCAGAGTGGGACCAGTGTCACTTGGTCCAGGTGAGGTCCAGTTGTGGAACACAGTCTCCGGGTACCAATTTTGCACAGTTGAGGACCATGGTCAACAGGGCCAGGTGAGGCCCAGATGGGGACCGGAGTCCCCAAATCCAGGTGAAGCCAAGGTGGGGACCACAGGTACCCGATCCAGGGTAGTCTCAGGTGCAGACCAGAATCACCAGGTCCATGTGAGGTGCAGGTGGCAACCACACTCACACGGTCCCGGTGAGGCCCCGGTGGGGACCAGAGACACGAGGTACATGAGAAGCTTGTAACACTGCAGCCACCAGGTCCACATCATGTCCATGTGGGAACGAGGATCACCAGTTACAGGTGAGGACCAGGTGGGGATCCGACTCACCATATCCAGGTGAGACCCAGATGGGAACCAGTGTCTTCATGTCCTGGTGTGCCCCAGGTGAAGACCAGAGTTATTAGGTCCGGATGGATGAGTGTTAGTGAACAGTGTAACCATATCGTGATGCTACCCAGGTGGGTACCAGAGACACCAGGTCCTGGTGAGGCCCAAGTGTAACTGGAGACATGAGGTCCAGGTGAGGTCCCGATGGGAACCACAGTCACCAGGTCAGGTGAGGCCAACCTGCAGGCCAGAGTCACCAGATCCATGTGAGGCCCTAGTGGGGACGGGAGTCACAAGGTAAATGTGAGTCTACAAGAACACCACAGTCACCAGGTCCAGTAGTGGTTCATGTGGGAACGGGAGTCACCAGGTCCAGCTGAGACCCAGTTGGGGACGACAGTCACCAGGTCCAGATTGAGGCCTAGGTTGGGGGACGAGAGTCATCAGGACCAGTTGAGGCCAAAGTGTGCAGCAAAGTTATCATGTCCAGGTGAGGCCAAGGTGGGGAACAGAGTAACTATGTCCCATTGATGCCAGGTGGGAAAAGAGTCACAATGTCCAGACGAAGCCTAAGTTTGGAGTAGATTCACCAGGTCCTGTTGAGGCCCAGCTGAGGACCACTGTCCCCAACTCCGGTTGTGTCACCCGGTTCTGGTGATATCCAGGTGGGGACGAGAGTCACCAGATCCAGGTAAAATCCAGGTGGGAACCAGAGTCACCAGATCCAGGTGAAGTCCAGGTGGGGACCAGAGTCTCTAGGTGCAGATAAGGCCCAGGTGAGGCCCAGAGTTACCAGGTACACGTGAGGCCCCGGTGGGGATCAGAGGCAACAGGTCCATGTTAGGCGGGCTTGGGGACAATGGTCAAGAGTTGTACTTGAGGCCCAGGTGTGGAACACAGTAAGCAGGTCCAGGTGAGTCCCCGGTGGTGACAAAGGTCACCACGTCAAGGTGAGGACCAGGTGGGCACCAGGATCACCAGGTACAGGGGAGGCCCTTGAAAGAACCAGAGTCAACAGTTCGAGGTCAGGCGCAGGTGGCAACCAGGGTCAGCAGGTCGAAGCCAGGCCAAAGTGGGGTTCACAGTCACTAGGGCACGGTGATATCCAGAGAGGGACCAGAGTCACCTGTTCCAGGTGAGGTCCAGTTGTGGAACACAGTCACAGGGTCCCAATTTTGCCCAGTTGAGGACCATGGTCAACAGGGCCAGGTGAGGCCCAGATGGGGACCGGAGTCCCCAAATCCAGGTGAAGCCCAGGAGGGAACCACAGTCACCAGATCCAGGGTAGTCTCAGGTGCAGACCACAATCACGAGGTCCAGGTGAGGTGCAGGTGGCAACCACACTCACCAGGTCCCGGTGAAGCCCTGGTGGGGACCAGAGTCACGAGGTACATGAGAAGCTAGAAACACTGAAGCCACCAGGTCTACGTGATGTCCATGCTGGAATGAGAATCACCAGTTACACGTGAGGACCAGGTGGGGATCCGACTCACCATGTCCAGTTGAGACCCAGGTTCGAACCAGTGTCACCATGTCCAGGTGTGGCCCAGGTGAAGACCAGCGTTAATAGGTCTGGCTGGGTCACTATTAGTGAACAGTGTAACCATATCCTGATGCTACCTAGGTGGGTACCAGAGACACCAGGTCCTGGTGAGGCCCAGGTGTAACCGGAGACATGAGGTCCAGGTGAGGTCCCGATGGGAACCACAGTCACCAGGTCAGGTTAGGCCATGCTTAGGATCAGAGTCACCAGTTACAGGTGAGGCCCAGGTGGAGCCAGAGTCTCCTGGTACAGAAGAGGGCAAAGTCAGGACCAGAGTTACCAGGATCAGGTCAGTCCCTGTGGGTAATACAGTAACCATGTCCCAATGATGCCCAGGTAGAACGAGATTCACCAGGTCCAGCGAGGCGCAGGTGGGGAGAATATTCACTAGGTCCAGGTGAGGCCCAGATGAGGACCAGAGTCACAAGGTCTAGTTGACGCCTAGAGGGGTACCAGATTCACCTGGTCTAGGGGACATCCAGATGGGGACCAGTGTCACCATGTCAGGGTGAGCCCCAGAGGGCATCCAGAGTCATCATGTCCAGGTGAGGTTCAGGTGTGAAATAGAGTATCCAGGTCATAATGGTCCACAGGTGAGGACCAGAGTCACCAGATCTGGGTGAGGACCAGTTAGAAGCAGAGTCACAAGTTCCAGGTGAGGCCAAGAAGTAGTCCACAGCAATCAGGTCCAGGTGGGGAACAAAGTCACCAGGACTGGGTGAGGCCCAGATGGGGACCAGATTCACCAGGTCCAGGTGATTCCCAGGTGGTGACAAGGGTTACCAGTTCCGGGTGAGGAACAGGTAAGGACCAGATTCACCAGGTCCAAGTTAGGCCCACGTGGGACCTGTGTCACCAGGTATGGGTGAGGCCCAGGTGGCAAGCCCCCTCTCCAGGTCCAGGTGAGGCCAACCTGCAGGTCATGCAGAGGAACCGTGTCCCGATGATGCCCAGGTAGGGACCAGAGGTACGAGGTCCAGGTGACGCCAACCTGCAGGCCATGCAGAGGAACCGTGTCCCGATGATACCCAGGTAGGGACCAGAGTTACCAGGTCAAGAAGAGGCCACCATGCAGACCAATATTTGGAACCATGTCCCGATGTTGCCCACGTAGAGACCAGAGTCACCAGGTCCAAATGAGGCCCAGATGGAGCATATTCACTAGGTCCAGGTGAGGCCCAGTTGAGGACCAGAGTCACCAGATCTGATTGAGGCACAGAGGGGTACCAGATTCACCTGGTCTAGGTGACATCCAGATGGGGACCAGAGTAACCATGTCAGGGTGAGGCTCAGAGGGGATCCAGAGTCATCATGTCCAGGGGAGGCTCAGGTGTGGAACAGAGTATCCAGGTCATAATTGTCCACAGGTGAGGACCAGAGTCACCAGATCTGGGAAAGGCCCAGTTAGGATCAGAGTTACCACTTCCAGGTGAGGCCAAGAAGGTGTCCACAGCAATCAGGTCCAGGTGGGGAACAAAGTCAGGTCTAGGTGATGCCCAGGTGGTGACCAGATTTACCAATTCCGGGTGAGGACTAGGTAAGGACCAAATTCACCAGGTCCAAGTGAGGCCCACGTGGGGACTTGTGTCACCAGGCATGGGTATGACAAAGGTGGGAACTCCACTCACGAGGTCAAGATGAGGCCAACCGGCAGGCCAAGCAGAGGAACCGTGTCCCGATGAAACTCATGTAGGGACCAGAGTTACCAGGTCCAGGTGAGGCAAACCAGGAGGCCATGCAGTGCAACCATTTCCCGATGATGCCCAGTGAGTGACCAGAGTCTCCAGGTCCAAATGAGGCCCAGATGGAGCATATTCACTAGGTCCAGGTGAGGCCCAGTTGAGGACAAAAGTCACCAGATCTGGTTGAGGCCTAGAGGGGTACCAGAATCACCTGGTCCAGGTGACATCCAGAATTGGACCAGAGTCACCAGGTCAGGGTGAGGCCCAGAGAGGTTCCAGAGTCATCATGTCCAGGGGAGGCTCAGGTGTGAAACAGAGTAATCAGGTACCAATGATGCCCAAGTGAGGACGAGAGTCACCAGGTCTGGGTGACACACAGATAGGATCAGAGTCACCAGTTCCAAGGGAGGCCAAGATAGAGTCCACAGCAATCAGGTCCAAGTGGGGAACAAAGTCACCAGGACTGGGTGAGGCACAGATGGGGACCAGATTCACCAGGCCCAGGTGAGGCCAAGGTGGTGACCAGAGTCCCCGGGTCTGGGAGAGGACCAGGTAAGGGCCAGATTCACCAGATCCAAGAGGCCCACGTGGGGACGTGGTCACCAGGTATGTGTGATGCCCAGGTGGGAACCCCACTCACCAGGTCCAGGTGAGGCCAACTTGCAGGCCAGAGTCACCAGAACAGGTGAGGCCCCAGTGGGGACAGGAGTCACCAGGTAAATGTGAGTCTACAAGAACACCACAGTCACCAGGTATAGGTGTGTTTCATGTGGGAACGAGAGTCACCAGGTCCAGCTGAGACCCAGGTGGGGACCACAGTCACCAGGTCCAGATTGAGGCCTAGGTGGGGGGACCAGATTCATCAGGAGCAGTTGAGGCCAAAGTGTTGAGCAAAGTTATCATGTCCAGTAGAGGCATAGGTGGGGAACAGAGTAACCATGTCCCATTGATGCCAGTTGGGAAAAGAGTCACAAGGTCCGGACGAGGCCTAAGTGAGGAGTAGATTCACCAGGTCCTGTTGAGGCCCATTTGAGGACCACTGTCCCCAGCTCTGGGTGAGTCCCACAGTGGGACCAGAGTCACCCGGTTCTGGTGATATCCAGGTGGGGACCAGAGTCACCACGTCAGGGTGAGGCCCAGAGGGGGACGAGAATCACTAGGTCCAGGTGAGGCCCCAATGTGGACCTGAGAAACCAGGTCCAATGATGCCCATATGAGGACCTGAGTCACCAGGTCCAGGTGAGGTCCCTGGGGAACCAGTTACCTCGTCCAGGTGAGGCCCAGGTGGGACCACACTCAAAAGGTCCAGGTGAGGCCAAGTTATATAAGAGAGTATCCAGGTCCCAATGATGCCCAGGTAAGGACCAGAGTCCACAGGTCCAGGAGAGGCCCAAATATGGATCAGAGTCATTGTGTTCTAGGTGAGGCCAGAAGGAGACCACAGGAACCAGGACCAGGAGAGCGCCATATGGGAACCAGAGCCACCAGATCCAGGTGAGGTCCAGGTGGGACCACAGTCACAAGGTCCAGGTGAGGCGCAGGTGGCAACAGGATTCACCAAGTCCAGGTGAGCCCCAGGTGGCGACCTGTCACCAGATCCAGGTGTGGACCAGCTAAGGACCAGATTCACCATTCCCAAGTGAAGCCCAAAGGGTGACCAGAGTCACCAGGTAAGGGTGAGCCCCAGAGGGATAACCAGAGTAACCAGTTTAGTTGAGGAACAGAATGGGACCAGAGGTCCCTGGTCAGAGTGACACCCTGGTGTGGAATAGATTATCCAGATCCCAATGATGCCTGGGTGAGGACCAGAGTCACTAGGGTCATGCAGGCGCAGATGGGGAACAGAATCACTAGGTCCTGGTGAGGCATAGAATAAGACCAGAGTCACCAGAATCAGGTGAGCCCCTTGTGGGAACCAGAGCCACTCAATCCAGCTGAGTCCCACGTCCATGTGAGGCCCACGTGAGGACAAGATTCATCAGGTCGAATTGAGGCATAGCTGGGGACAAGAGTCACCAGGTCTGGGTGCGGCCTAGGTGGGGCATGATTCAGCAGTTCTGAGTTAGGTGAAAGTGGGGATGAGAGACACCAGGTCCAGGAGAGGCGAAAATGAGGACCAGAGTCACCAGATCCAGGTGAGGTCCATGTTGGAAAGAGAGTCACCAGGTCCAGGAGAGGTCCAGTTGGGACCAGAGTCACCAGATCCAGGTGAAGTCCAGGTGGGGACCAGAGTCACCAGAATCAGGTGAAGCCCAGGTGGGGACCAGAGTCTCTAGGTCCAGATGAGGCCCTGGTTAGGACCAGAGATACCCGGTACACGTGAGGCCCCGGTGGGGATCAGAGGCAACAGGTCCATGTGAGGCCGGCTTGGAGACCAGGGTCAACAAGTCTACTTGTGGCCCAGATGTGGAACAAGGTAAGCAGGTCCAGGTGAGTCCCCGGTGGGGACAAGAGTCACCACGTCCAGGTGAGTCCCAGGTGGGGACCAGGATCACCAGGTACAGGGTAAGCCCTTGAACGAACCAGAGTCAACAGTTCGAGGTCAGGCGCAGGTGGCAACCAGCGTCAAGAGTTCCAAGTCAGGCCAAAGTTGGATTCACAGTCACTAGGGCACGGTGAGACCCAGAGGGGGACCAGAGTCACCTGGTCCAGGTGAGGTCCAGTTGTGGAACACAGTCACAGGGTCCCAATTTTGCCCAGTTGAGTACCATGGTCAACAGGGCCAGGTGAGGCCCAGATGGGGACCAGAGTCCCCAAATCCTGGTGAAGCCCAGGAGGGAACCACAGTCACCAGATCCAGGGTAGTCTCAGGTGCAGACCAGAATCACCAGGTCCAGGTGAGGTGCAGGTGGCAACCACACTCACCAGGTCCCGGTTAGGCCCTGGTGGGGACCAGAGTCACTAGGTACATGAGAAGCTAGAAACACTGCAGCCACCAGGTGAACATGATGTCCATGCTGGAATGAGAATCACCAGGTACAGGTGAGGACCAGGTGGGGATCCGACTCACCATGTCCAGGTGAGACCCAGATGGGAACCAGTGTCACCATGTCCAGGTGTGGCCCAGGTGAAGACCGGAGTTAATAGGTCTGGCTGGGTCACTATTAGTGAACAATGTAACCATATCCTGATGCTACCCAGGTGGGTACCAGAGACACCAGGTCCTGGTGAGGCCCAGGTGTAACCGGAGACATGAGGTCCAGGTGAGGTCCCGATGGGAACCACAGTCACCAGGTCAGGTTAGGCCATGCTTAGGATCAGAGTCACCAGTTACAGGTGAGGCCCAGGTGGAGCCAGAGTCTCCTGGTACAGAAGAGGGCAAAGTCAGGACCAGAGTTACCAGGATCAGGTCAGTCCCAGTGTGGAACAGAGTAACCATGTTCCGATGATGCCCAGGTAGAACCAGAGTTACCAGGGCCAGATGAGTTGCAGGTGGGAGCATATTCACTAGGTTCCGGTTAGGCCAAGTTGAGGACCGAGTCACCAGGTCTAGTTGAGGCTTGGAGGGGTACCAGATTCACCTGGTCTAGGTGACATCCAGATGGGGACCAGAGTCACCATGTCAGGCTGAGGCCCAGAGGGGATCCAGAGTCATCATGTCCGGGTGAGGCTCACGTTGGAACAGAGTATCCAGGTCATAATGGTCCACAGGTGAGGACCAGAGTCACCAGATCTGGGTGAGGCCCAGTTAGGATCAGAGACACCAGTTCCAGGAGAGGCCAAGAAGGCGTCCACAGCAATCAGGTCCATGTGGGAACAAAGTCACCAGGACTGGGTGAGGCCCAGATGGGGACCAGATTCACCAGATTTGGTGAGGCCCAGGTGTTGACCAGAGTCCCCGAGTCTGGGAGAGGACCAGGTAATGACCAGATTCACCAGGTCCAAGAAGCCCACGTGTGGACCTGAGTCAACACGTATGGGGGAGGCCCATGTGGCAACCCGACTCACCAGGTCCAGGTGAGGCCAACCTGCAGGTTAGAGTCACCAGATCCAGGTGAGGCCCTAGTGGGGACCGGAGTCACAAGTAAATGTGAGTCTACAAGAACACCACAGTCAACAGGGCCAGGTGTGTTTCAAGTGGGAACGAGAGTCACCAGGTCCAGGTGACACCCAGGTGGGGACCACACTCACCAGGTCCAGATTGAGGTGTAGGTGGGGAGACAAGATTCATCAGGACCAGTTAAGGCCAAAGTGTGGAGCAAAGTTATCATGTCCAGGAGAGGCCCAGGTGGGCAACAGTGTAACCATGTCCCATTGATGCAAGGTGGGAAAAGAGTCACAAGGTCCAGACGAGGCCTAAGTGAGGAGTAGATTCACCAGGTCCTGTTGAGGCCCAGCTGAGGACCAGTGTCCCCAGCTCCGGGAGAGTCCCAGAGGGGGACCAGAGTCACCCGGTTCTGGTGATATCCAGGGGTGACCAGAGTCACCACGTCAGGTTGAGGCCCAGAGGGGGACGAGAATCACTAGGTCCAGGTGAGGCCCCGATGTGGAACTGAGAAACCAGGTACCATGATGCCCATATGAGGACCTGAGTCACCAGGTCCAGGTGAGGTCCCTGTGGGAACCAGTCACCTCATCCAATAGAGGCCCGGGTGGGACCACAGTCACCAGGTCCAGGTAAAGTCCAGGTGGGGACCAGAGTCTCCAGATCCAGGTGAAGCCCAGGTGGGGACCAGAGTCACTAGGTGAGATGAGGCCCAGGTGAGGACCAGAGTTACCAGGTACACGTGAGGATCCGGTGGGGATCAGAGGCAACAGGTCCATGTGACGACGGCTTGGGGACCATGATCAACAGGTCCACTTGAGACCCAGATGTGGAACACAGTAAGCAGGTCCAGGTGAGTCCCCCGTGGTTACAAGGGTCACCACGTCCAGGTGAAGCCCAGGTGGGACCAGGATCACCAGTTACAGGGGAGGCCCTTGAAAGAACCAGAGTCAACAGTTCGAGTTCTGGCGCAGGTGACAACCAGGGTCAGCAGGTCCAAGTCAAGCCAAAGTGGAATTCACAGTCACTAGGGCACGGTGAGACCCAGAGGGGGAGCATAGTCACATGGTCCAGGTGAAGTCCAGTTGTGGAACACAGTCACCAGGTCCCAAATTTGTCCAGTTGAGGACCATGGTCCCAGGGCCAGGTGAGACCGAGGTGGGGACCGGAGTCCCGAAATCCAGGTGAAGCCCAGGTGGGGACCACAGTCACAAGATCCAGGGTAGTGTCAGGTGCAGACCAGAATCACCAGGTCCAGGTGTGGTGCAGGTGGCAACCAAACTCACCAGGTCCCGGTGAGGCACTGGTGGAGACCCGAGTCACGAGGTACATGAGAAGCTAGAAACACATGGCATCCCTTGGTGGCGCAGCGGTTTGGCGCCTGCCTTTGGCCCAGGGCGCGATCCTGGAGACCGGAGATCGAATCCCACCTCGGGCTCCCAGTGCATGGAGCCTGCTTCTCCCTCTGCCTGTGTCTCTGTCTCTCTCTCTCTCTGTGACTATCATAAATAAATAAAAATTAAAAAAAAGATGCTAGAAACACTGCAGCCAACAGGTCCAAATGATCTCCATGTGGGAAAGAGAATCACCAGTTACAGGTGAGGACCAGGTGGGGATCCGACTCACCATGTCCAGGTGAGACCTACGTGGGAAAAAGTGTCACCATGTCCAGGTGTGGCCCAGGTGAAGACCAGAGTTAATAGGTCCTGCTGGGTCACTGTTAGTGAACAGTGTAACCATATCCTGATGCTACCCAGGTGGGTGGCAGAGACACCAGATCCTGGTGAGGCCTAAGTGGGACCAGAGACATGAGGTCCAGGTGAGGTCCCGATGGGAACCACAGTCACCAGGTCAGGTGAGGCCATGCTTAGGATCAGAGTCACCAGTTACAGGTGAGGCCCAGGTGGAGCCAGACTCACCTGGAACAGAAGAGGCCAAAGTCAGGACCAGAGTTACCAGGATCAGGTCACTCCAAGTGGGAATAGAGTAACCATGTCCCGATGATGCCCAGGTAGAACCAGAGTCACCAGGCCCAGATGTGGCGCAGGTGGGGAGCATGTTCACTAGGTCCCGTTGAGGCCCAGTTGAGGACCTGAGTCACCAGGTCTAGGTGAGGCCTAGAGGGGTACCAGATTTACCTGGTCTGGTGACATCCAGATGGGGTGCAGAGTCCCCAAGTCAGGCTGAGGCCCAGAGGGGATCCAGAGTCAACATATCCAGGTGAGGCTCAGGTGTGGAACAGAGTATCCAGGTCATAATGGTCCACAGGTGAGGACCAGAGTCACCAGATCTGGGTGAGGCCCAGTTAGCATCAGAGTCAGCAGTTCCAGGTTAGCCAAGGAGGAGTCCACAGCAATCAGGTCCAGGTGGGGAAGAAAGTCAACAGGATTGGGTGAGGCCCAGATGGGGACCAGATTCAGCAGGCCCAGTTGATTCCCATGTGGTGACCAGAGTTACCAGTTCCGGATAACCACCAGGTAAGGACCAGATTCACCAGGTCCAAGTGAGGCCCACGTGGGGACCTGTGTCACTAGGCAAGGGTGAGGCCCAGGTGACAAAACCACTCACCAGTTCCAGGTGAGGCCAACCTGCAGGCCATGCAGAGGAAACAGGTCCCAAAGATGCTCAGGTAGGCACGAGAGTTACCAGGTCCAGGTGAGGCCAACCTACAGGCCATGCAGTGGAACCATGTCCCGATAATGCAGGTAGGGACCAGAGTTACCAGGTCCAGGTGAGGCCAACCTGCATGTCATGCAGTGGAACCATGTCCCGATGATGCCCAGGTAGGGACCAGAGTCACCAGGTCCAAATGAGGCCCAGACGGAGCATATTCACTAGGTCCAGGTGAGGCCCATTTGAGGACCAGAGTCACCAGACCTGGTTGAGGCCCAGAGGGTTACCATAATCCCCTGGTCCAGGTGACATCCATATGGGGACCAGAGTCACCAGGTCAGGTTGATAGCCAGAGAGGTTCCAGAGACATCATGTCCAGGGGAGCCTCAGGTATGGAACAGAGTCACCAGGACCAATGATGCCCAGGTGAGGACCAGAGTTACCAGGTACACGAGAGGCCCCGGTGGGGATCAGAGGCAACAGGTCCATGTGAGGCGGCTTGGGGACCATGGTCAACAGGTCTACTTGAGGCTCAGGTGTGGAACACAGTAACCAGGTCTAGGTGAGTAACCAGTGGTGACAAAAGTTACCACGTCCAGGTGAGGCCCAGGTGGGGACCAGGATCACCAGGTCCAGGGGAGGCCCTTGAAAGTACCAGAGTCAACAGTACGACGTCAGTCGCAGGTGGGAACCAGGGTCAGCAGGTCCAAGTCAGGCCAAAGTTGGATTCACAGTCACCATGGCACGGTGAGACCCAGAGGGGGACCAGAGTCGCCTGTCCAGTTGAGGTCCAGGTGTGGAACACAGTCACCAGGTCCCAATTTTGCCCACTTGAGTACCATGGTCAACAGGGCCAGGTGACGCCCAGATGGGGACCGGAGTCCCCAAATCCAGGTGAAGCCCAGGTGGAGACCACAGTCACCAGATCCAGGGTAGTCTCAGGTCCAGGCCAGAATCACCAGGTCCAGGTGAGGTGCAGGTGGCAACCACACTCACCAGGTCCCGGTGAGGCCCTGGTGGGGACCAGAGTCACGAGGTACATGAGAAGCTAGAAACACTGCAGCCTCCAGGTCCACATGATGTCCATGTGGGAACGACAATCACCAGTTACAGGTGAGGACCAGGTGGAGCCAGAGTCACCTGGTACAGAAGAGGCCAAAGTCAGGACCAGAGTTACCAGGATCAGGTCAGTCCCAGTGTGGAATAGAGTAACCATGTCCCGATGATGCCCAGGTAGAACCAGAGTTAACAGCTCCCGATGAGGTGCAGGTGGGGAGCATATTCACTAGGTCCCGGTTAGGCCAAGTTGAGGACCAGAGTCACCAGGTCTAGTTGAGGCTTGGAGGGGTACCATATTCACCTGGTCTAGGTGACATCCAGATGGGGACCAGAGTCACCATGTCAGGCTGAGGCCCAGAGGGGATCCAGAGTCATCATGTCCAGGTGAGGCTCAGGTGTGGAACAGAGTATCCAGGTCATAATGGTCCATAGGTGAGGACCATAGTCACCAGATCTGGGTGAGGCCCAGTTAGGATCAGAGTCACTAGTTCCAGGTGAGGGCCATAAGGAGTACACAGCAATCAGGTCCAGGTGGGAACAAAGTCACCAGGACTGGATGAGGCCCAATGGGGACCAGAATCACAATGTCCAGGTGATTCCCAGGTGATGACCAGAGATACCAGTTCCGGGTGAGGACAAGGGAAGGACCAGATTCACCAGGTCCACGTGAGGCCCACGTTGGTACCTGTGTCACCAGGCATGGGTGAGTCTCAGGTGAAAACCCCACTCACTAGGTCCAAGTGAGGCAAACCTGCAGGCCATGCCGAGGAACCATGTCCCGATGATGCCCAGGTGGGGTCTAGAGTTATCAGGTCCAGGTGAGGCACACCTGCAGGCCATGCAGTGGAACCATGTCCCGGTAATGCCGAGGTAGGGATCAGAATCACCATGTCCAGATGAGGCCCAGATGGAGCATATTCACTAGGTCTAGGTGAGGCCCAGTTGAGGACCAGAGTCACCAGATCTGGTTGAGCCCTATAAGTGTACCAGAATCACCTGGTTCAGGTGACAACGAGATGGGGACCAGAGTCACCAGGTCAGGGTGAGGCCCAGAGAGGTTCCAGAGACATCATGTCCAAGTGTCCGTGTCCAGATGATGCCCAGGTAGGGACCAGAGTTACCAGGTCCAGGTGAGGCCAACCTGCAGGCCATGCAGTGGAACCATGTCCCGATGATGCCCAGGTAGGGACCAGAGTTACCAGGTCCAGGTGAGTTCAACCTGCAGGCCATGCAGTGAAACCATGTCCCGATGATGCCCAGGTAGTGACCAGGGTCACCAGGTCCAAATGAGGCCCAGATGGATCATATTCACTAGGTCCAGGTGAGGCCCAGTTGAGGACCAGAGTCACCAGATCTGGTTGAGGCCGAGAGGTGTACAAGAATCCCCTGGTCCAGTTGACATCCAGATGGGGACCACAGTCACCAGGGAAGGGTGAGGCCCAGAGAGGTTCCAGAGTCATCATGTCCAGGTGAGGCTCAGGTGTAGAACAGAGTCACCGGGTACCAATGATGCCCAGGTGAGGACCAGAGTCACCAGGTTCTGGGTGACGCGCAGATATGATCAGAGTCACCAGTTACAGGTGAGGCCAAGAAGAGTCCACAGCAATCAGGTCCAGGTGGGAACAAAGTCACCAGGACTGGGTGAGGCCCTGGTCAGGACCAGATTCACCAGGTCCAGGTGATTCCCAGGTGGTGACCAGAGACCCTGGGGCTGGGAGACGACCAGGTAAGGACCAGATTCACCAGGTCCAAGAGGCCCAAGCGGGGACCTGTGTCCCCAGGTACGGGTGAGGCACAGGTTGCAACCAAACTCACCAGGTCCAGGAGAGGCCATCCTTCGCGCCATGCAGAGGAACCGTGTCCCGATGATGTACATGTAGGAACCAGAGTTACCAGGT
>NW_023330425.1:0-122323 GCF_011100685.1 Canis lupus familiaris
GTCGTATGTTTAGAATCTGAAAGTTTAGGATCTTCAGGGCCAGGGGAGGGGAGGCAGTTGGTGGTTAGGCTTAGGTTAGATGTTAGGAGTTATGATTATGCTTATGGTTACGGATTAGAGGTTAGGTGAGGCATAAGTGTAAGGGTCAGTAGTTAAGAGTTAGGATGGGGGTTAGGGTTAGGGACAGGATTTAGAGTTAGGGTTAGGGTTTAGGCTCTAGGGATTAGGGCAGGAGGTTTGGAGTTGGGGTTAGGGTTATGGTTAGAGTTAGGGTTGAGCTTAGGTTTGCATTTAAGGTTAGGGGTTAGGGTGTGAGTTAGGGTTAGGGTTAAGGGTTAGGGGTTAGAGTTAAAGAAGGGCTAGGTTTAGGGTTAGGGCGAGGGTTAGGGTTAGGGTTAAGATAGGGATTAGGGCTAGGGTTAGGGTTAGTGTTTGGTTAGGGGTTAGGTTTAGGTTCAGGTCAGGGTCAGGGTACGGATTTGGAAAAGGGTAAGAGATACAGTTAGGGAGTGGGTTAGGGGTTAGTTTTACGGTACGGGTTAGGGTACAGTTTGGGGTATGAGATAGGATTAGTATTAGAGTGTTAGGGTTAGGGTACTGGTTAAGGTTAGGAATAGGATTTGAGTATATTAAGTTAAGGTTAGGGTTAGAGGGTAGGCTTAGGTTTAGATTTAATTTAGGGGTCAGGCCTAAGGGTTTAGAATAGGTTTAGGAGTTAGGGTGAGGGTTGGCAGGAAGGTTTAGTGAATGTGTTTTGGTCTTGGGGTTTGTGTTTGGTTTTTGATTAGTGATGGATCTTGTTTAAGGTTTAGGTTAACATTAGGATTAAGTGTAGGGTTAGGGTTATGTCTGTGTATGGTTAGACTTTGGGTCTTGGCATGTGCCTCACTGGGACTCCTAGTATCTTGGGCAGTTTAGTTTTATGCACTCTATTTAGGTTTTGGGTTCAAAGATAGCCTGACTCCACCAAGTCAGTGGCCTCCCCAGAGAATCAAAATCCAGGCTTCTGCTGGGGTCAGAATAGACATGGCAGGCTTCTCCTGAGCTGAGCTAAGGAGGGGATTTGTGCCTCTAAATACTCTATTTGGATTTTCAGTTGCCTTTCTGATTTTATCTCTTGTGTGCACATGTTTCATCAATCCTACCAATTATCATTTTAAAGTTTTACTTGAGGGATCCCTGGGTGGCGCAGAAGTTTGGCGCCTGCCTTTGGCCCAGGGCGCGATCCTGGAGACTCGGGATCGAATCCCACGTCGGGCTCCCGGTGCATGGAGCCTGCTTCTCCCTCTGCCTATGTCTCTGCCTCTCTCTCTCTCTCTTTCTGTGTGACTATCATAAATAAATTAAAAAAAAATTAAAAAAAAATAAAGTTTTACTTGAATTCCTGTTTGTAAACACAGTATGATATACTTTCAGGTTTACCACATAGTGATTCAACCCTTGGATACAACGCCTGGTACTGGTCACAGGTGCCCTCCAGTATCCCCATGCCCTGATTCCCCTTTCCCCCACCATCCTCTGGTGTTGATTAGTTTATTCTCTTTGGTTAGAGTGTGTATCTTGGTTTGCTTCTCTCATCCCCCCCTCTGCCCCTTTGCCAGTTTGTTTGGTTTTTTAAAATTCACATGTGAATGCCATTGTATGGTATTTGGTATCTGTCTTTCTCTGACTGACTGAGTTCATTTAGCATAAGTCCTTTCCACTTCTCCCACATCATTTTAAATGGCTTCATTTCATCCCTTCTGATGACCCAGTGATGTCACAGTGTGTATATTTAGCACATCGTCTCTGCCCATTCATCTGTCGATGGACATCTGGGCTGTATCCACAGATTGGCTTTTGTTGATAACACTGCTGCAAACACTGGGCTGCGTGTCCCTCTTCCAATCTACTAAACTACTTTTGTATCCTTGTGGTAAATACCTAGCTGTGCAATTTTTGAATCATAGGTTAGCTCTATTTTTAACTTCTTTTTATTTTATTTTTTTATGATAGTCACAGAGAGAGAGGCAGAGACACAGGCAGAGTGAGAAGCTGTCTCCATGCACCAAGAGTCCGAAGTACCATTCAAACCCAGCTGTCCAGGATTGCGCCATGGGCCAAAGGCAGGTGCCAATCTGCTGCACCACCCAGGGATCCCCTATTTTTAAAATTTCGAGGACCCTCCACACTGTTTTCCACAGTGGTTGTACATTTTCGCATGCCCACCAGGAGTGTAAGGGGGCTCTCCTTCTCCATAGCCTCACCAACACCTGTTGTTTCTTGTGCTGTTAATTTTAGCCAATCTGACGGCTGTCAGGTGACATCTCATTGTGGTATGCATTTCCCTGATGATGGGTGATGCTGAGTGTCTCTCCGTGTGTCTGGTGGCCATCTGGAAGTCTTGTCAGAGACAAAGTCCATTCATCTCTTCTGCCCATCTGTAGTTGGATAATTTGTGTTTAGGATGCTGAGATTTATGTTTGCTTTATGTATTTTGCATACTAACTCTTTATTGGATGGGTTGTTTATAAATATCTCCTCTCATTTTGTATGTTGCCTTTTAGCTTTGGTTCTTTCCTTCACTTTGCAGAAGCTTTTCAATTTGATGAAGTCACAATAGGATATTTGCTTTTGTTTCCCTCACCTCAGAGGCATATCTAGAAAGAAGATCCAATGGCCAATATCAAAGACGTTGCTGCCTATCTTTTCTTCTTTGTATATGGTTTCAGGTCTCACATTTAGGTCTTTCATCCATTTTGAATTTATTTTTTATATATATGGTGTAAGAAAGTGGTCCACTTTGATTCTTCTGCATGTGGCTGCCTGGTTTTCCCAACACTATTTGTTCTTTTCCTGGGGTCAGGGTTAGGGTTTGTTGAAGAGACTGTCTTTGTGCCATTGGATATTCCTTGCTGCCTTGTTGTCGATTAATGGATCACAGAGTTACAGGTTTGTATCTTGTTTCGGCTTTCCATTCTGTTCTGTTGATCTAAGCGTCTCCTGTTGGGAGATCCTTGATTGCTTATTCAATTTCTCTGCTGGTTATATGTCTGTTCAAGTTCCTTATTTCTTCCTTTTTCATTTTTGCTATGTTATATATTTCCAGAATTGATCTATTTCTTCCAGGTTCTATGTTGCTGGCATATAATTTTTCATAATGTTCTCTTATAATCGTTTCTATTTCTCTAGTGTTGGTTGTTATTTCTCTTTTCCCATTTGTGATTTTATTTGGGTCCTTTCTCACTTTTTATCTTTTTTCTTTTTTAAATATTTTATTTATGTATTCATGGGAGACACAGAAAGGCAGAGGTAAAGGCAGAGGGAAAATGAGCCTCCAGTGGGCCCTGATGTTGGACATGATTCCCCCGGACCCCGGGATCATGACCTGAGCCAAAGCAGATGCTCAACCCCTGATGCACCCAGGTACCTTGCTGATTCAATTCCTTTGCTCATTATGGGTCTGTTCACATTTTCTATTTCTTCCTATTTCAGTTCTGCTCGTTTGCACATTTCTAGGGATTTGTCCATTTCTTCCAGGTCTTCCAGTTTGTTTGCGTATAATTTCATAGTATTCCCTTATAATTGTCTAATTTTGCTGGTGTTGATTGTGATCTCTCTTCTCTCATCTGTTATTTTATTTATTTAGGTGTTTTCTCTTTTCTCATTGATAAAGCTGGCTAGAGCTTGATCCATTTTATTAATTATTTTGAAGAACCAGCTCTTAGATTCGTTATTCCATTCTACTGTTTTGTTGTTTCTGTATTGTTTATTTCTGCTGTCATCTTTATTTTTTCCCTTCTTCTGTAGGCTTTAGGCTTTGTTTGCTATTTCTTTTCCAGCTCCTTTAGGTGTAGGGTTAGGTTGTGTATTGGAGACTTCTTGTTTCTTGAGGTAGTCCTGTATTGCTATGTACTTACCTCTTAGGACTGCCTTTGCTACATCCCAGAATTTTGGAAAAACATATTTTCATTTTCATTTGTTTTAAATTTCCTGTTTAATTTCCTGGTTGATCCATTCATTCTCTAGTAGGATGTTCATAATCTCCACGTATTTTTTGTCTGTCCAATTTTTTTTTCTTACTGTCGACTTCGAGTTTCATAGCATCGTGTTCCGAAAATGTACAGCATGTTATATCAACCTTCTTGTACCTGTTGTACCTGTTGAGGTCTGATTTGTGGGCCATGATATGATCTGTTCTGGGGAATGTCCCATGCGCACTTGAAAGGAATGTGTATTCTGCTTTAGAAAGAAATGTTCAGACTATATCTGTTGAGTCCCTGTGGTCCAGTGTGTCAAGGCTATTGTTCCCCTGTTGATTTTCTGCATAGACGATCGGTCCATTGCCATAAGTGGGTGTTAAAACCCCTGTCATTGTATTATTATCAGTGAGTTCCTGTATGTTTGTTGTTAATTCGTTTCTATATTTAGGTACTCCCATGTTGCAGCATAAATATTTAGTTGTTGGATCTTTTTTTTTTAATAAATTTATTTTGTATTGATGTTGAATTGACCAACATTCCGAATAACACCCAGTGCTCATCCCATCAAGTGTCCCCCTCAGTGCCCATCACCCATTCACCCACACTTCCGCCCTCCTCCCCTCCCAGCCCCCCTAGTTCGTTTCCCAGAGTTAGGAGTCTTTATGTTCTGTCTCCCTTTCTGATAATTCCTACACAATTCTTCTCCATTCCCTTATATTCCCTTTCAGCATTATTTATATTCACCAAATGAATGAGAACACACACTGTCCTACTCCGATTGACTTACTTCACTCAGTATAATACCTTCCAGTTCCATCCACATTGAAGCAAATGGTGGGTATCTGTCATTTCTAATGGCTGAGTAATATTCCATTGTATACATAAACCACATCTTCTGTATCCATTTATCTTTTGATGGACAGCGAGGCTCCTTCCACAGTTTGTCTATTGTGGACATTCCTAATATAAACATCAGGGTGCAGGTGTCCGGCATTTCATTGCATGTGAATCTTTGGGGTAAATCCCCAACAGTGCAATTTCTGGGTCGTTGTGCAGGTCTATTTTTTTCTCATTGAGGGACTGCCACAGAGTTTTCCAGAGTGGCTGCACCAGTTCACATTCCCACCAACAGTAGTTTCTATATTTAGATACTCCCATGTTGGCAGCATAAATATTTAGTTGTTTGATCTTGATAGAGAGTCTTTTTAATTATGAAATAATGCCCTTCTTCATCTCTTCTTACAGTATTTGTTCTTTCTTTTTTGAAATTTAAATTACTTATTTATTCATGAGAGATACACAGAGAAGCAGAGGAAGGAACATAGCAGAGTGAGAGGCAGGCTCCCCAAAGGGAGGCTGATGTGGGACTCGATCCTGGGATCCCAGGATCACACCCTGAGCCAAAGGCAGATGCTCAACCACTGAGCCACCAGGTGTCCCCCAGGGTTTGGTTTCAAATCTCGTTTGTCTGATATAAGTATGGGTCCTCCATCTTTCTTTTGATATCTATTAGCATCATAAATGATTTTCTGTCCCCTGACTTTCAATCTGTTGGTGTCTATAGGTCTAAGGTGAGCCTCTAGTAGGCAGCGTACAGATGGATGTTGTTTTTTAATAATAATGTTATTTATGATAGTGTGTGTGTGTGTGTGTGTGAGAGAGAGAGAGAGAGAGAGGCTGAAAATTAGGCAGAGAGAGAAACAGGGTCCCCACCAGGAGCCCAATATGGGACTCGATCCCAGACTCCAGGATCACACCCTGAGTCAAAGGCAGAGGGTCAAACCCTGAGCCACCCAGGCATCCCAGATCCTGCTTTTTAAGCCACTCTGATACCCTATATCTTTTGATTGAAGCATTTAGTCTATCAGCATTCAGAGTGATTATTCAAAGATATGAACTTTGTGCATTTGTGTTACCGGAAGAGTTGGTGTTTCTGGTGACGTTCTCTGGGCCTTTCTCGTCTTTGTTGCTTTTTGTCTCTTTTTCCCCCACTAGAACAGTCCGTCTTAAAATTCCTTACTGGACTGGTTAAGTGGTCCTGAACTCCTTTATATGTTGCCTGTCTGGGAAAATCTTTATCTCTCTTTCCCTCCTGAATGACACACTTGCTGAAGAAAGAATTCATACAAATTAGACTCCAATAAAAAGAAATTTAAAAACAACAAAAAAAAATTCTTGCTAATATGATTGAGGAAAATGGCATTTAGGAGGAAAACCAGAAGCAGAAAGAGAGGAGGACAGATTTCACCCTCCGTAGCCTTCATAGGGACCTGATGTCCTTTCCTAGGAGTGCCCCCCATCCGGAGGATGCTTCCTGCCCCTCTGCCCTCCTTGTTGGAACACAAGCAGGCACATCTACGTGCCTCCAGCACCTCTGCAGTCATGGCTTATAGCGTTTTCCATGTATCCTATTGGGGACCACGGCTTAGTGTATGTAACCATCTGGCTGCTGTTTGACAACATTGGGGGGATTCTGACTTTTGTTGGTTTTGAGGTGCATGTGTGTCTATCACATGCAGCTATCCCATGCAGCTATCGGATCCTCTGTCTGGGTCACCCAAAACCCCAAAATGGAAAAAAAAAAACCCCAAAATGTTTGTCAGAATATCATTTCTGATGCTGGCGCTTGGCGGCTAGATGAGCTCTCCTGGCTACGCCGGGGCTAACTCGTGCAGGAACTTTCAGCTGGAGGGTCAGCTGAGCTGGAAGTTCCGGCTCGGCCACATTCCCATGTCCGGCAGTGGGTCAGGCCTTCCCTGAAAGGCACGTGGGGACGTCAGCTGTGTTTGCCTGGCGGTGGCCCTGCAGGGGCTGGTTGGGGCCTAGGTGGTGCCCCCTCCTCCTCTCTGGGGGTCTCTCTACGCCCCGTTCACAGAGTTCTGGGAGACACAAAAATGGGCTGGCTGTGCATTTTTGCACCACATCACTTTATTGACTTTCTACAGCAAACGGGCTCAGAGCCGTGGGTGCGTGCCTTCCCCTGGAGAAGGAGACCTTTCTGTCCTTTAAGTGGGAGCAAGAATCACACGGGGTGGGTGGGCTGGTGCTGGAGTCCCCCACCTGGGAGCATGTGTGGACTCTGGGTGGGGGCATGTGTCCTGAGGTTTCAGCCTGAGTGACGGTTCTGAGGACAGCAGAGCTGACCTGGACCTGTAGCTCATGGGCTCCTGCTCTGGGTCCCCGCAGGGCAGCTGGACCCCGGCCTCGGGCCCTCTAGGGTCCCAGCACCTGGAGGAGCCTGCCTCATGGTGTGGGTGCGGGTGTGGCCCACCGGCTTACCCCTCCACTCCCCACACTGGTGTGTCCTGGGATCCCCAGGGCTGCCCTAGATAAGCGACCTGTATCTGTGTGACATGTCCAGGGCCCAGTAGGCCACATCCAGCTTTGAGAGGGCTCACTGAGCCCGGCGCCAGAATCCAGGGTTGTCGAGGGCCATGGGGGCCTGATTCCATTAGTCTTTGAGTTGGGACTGGTGTGGGCTCAAATCAACCCAGCGCCCACAGAGCCTGGGCCCAAGTCAGCCCAGGTCCCTCTGGGTTAGGGCCTGGTGTCCTGTGCAGGGTGTCCCACCATCCAGGAGGGACAGAGGGTGGAGGCAGGCACAGTGTGTCCTCTGCACCACTCTCCTGCACACACACTGTCCAGGGCTCGCTGCCTTCCCTCCTCCCTGCAACCCCTGGTACTCAATGAGACACCCAGGCTTCTGATGGGAGCAGGGTATCCAGAGAACCCCGGGGAGTCTGAGCATGTCCCACAGGGTGCAGCTGCACTGGGTCCTTGCTCAGGGCCGATGGTGTGGGGGCATAGGTATGATGGTGGTGGGGTGTGGGGGATGGTGTAGGGGGGATGGTGTTTGAGTATAGTGCGGGTGGGGATTGTGTGAGGCTGTGTGTGTGTGAGGGGGATGGTGTAGGGTCTATGCCATGGGGGATGATGATGTTAGGGGATGGTGTGGGTCTGGGGAATGGGAGGATGGTGTGGGGGGCCGGCGGACACAGGGCATCCTCTTTCTCTAAGATGCACACTGAGACGTCCACAGATAAAGGCGACCCCAGTCTGGGGTATGCTGTGACACCTGCCCCTGGGGCCCCGTGTGGTGAGTACAGGGCCCTGGCTGGACCAGGGGCATTATCTGGGGGTCATCATACAATGTATGTTTACAAATTTCAAATTGTCTCAAATTTAATGCATAGAATTTAGAAATATATGAAGTCCTGAGGGTGGGTATCACCCTGACCCGTCCGACCCTCATCAGATCAATGTGTGTCTTCCTCCAGTCACGGCCATGCACCCTGCCCCCAGGTCCCCTTACTGGCCCGACGGCCCCCACCCCAGCCCCCTGCTTTTCAGGGGGCTGTCCCTCACCCTTTTGGGGTTCAGCTAACATGGCAATCCCTGGAGGCCCAGTCCTAGTGGCCTCCTCATCCCTGAGACCCCGAGGGTGGGGGCACAGTGTTCATCCCCAACAACCTACCATGCAGCCGTGTGTTGTTGGCTGCTGTTCTTCTCCCAGGCTCTGAAGCCCCATGTTCCCTACCCAGAAGCCCCCGGTCCTCCTGGGTCCCAATCCCCCTGGCCCCTCAGCTTCACCCTAACCCATAGTAGTCCCAAAACATGACGTGACTGCTGAATATCCTGTTGACGTCCAGGTCCCCCAGCGTGATGTCCCTAGAGGAGACCAGGGCCTCCTCCTTCATTTCCTGTGGGAAAACCGGGGAGGAGGAGCTGGCGTCAGGGACACAGACCCTAACCTGTCTGTCCTGGGCAGGGAGCCCTGGGGCCACCATGGAGTGGGTACTGCCAAAACCTCCTTCCTTCCTCTGGGAGGCCAGGGACGGTGAGAGTGCCCACCGTGCCCATGGGATATGTGTGACGGCCTGTGCCAAGCTGTTGTAGGGAGGGAGGTGACTGAGTGTCACCCTGGGTGGGAGGGGATAGCGGTTCAACCAAGGTGGGAGGGGACATGGGGGTGTTGTGACCAAGATTGCGAATCCAAGAAACCACTAAGGAGCTGACACCAATGCAAACACACAAGGGTTGATTTCCAAACTCGAACTTGTGTCCAAGTACACCCAACACTGCGGAGCAGGGACTTGGACCCCGAGGTGGGTTTTAGCTTAGTTTTAAGGGCTTGTCTCGGGGTCCTCCAGAAGGGCTGGAGCAATTCCTCAAGTTCTGTTTACATTTTGTTATGGGGCCTTCAAGGGTATTGAACTCTGCTCTCATTCTAATAGGCGCTTCCAGCCCTTGGCATGGGCTCAGTTTCATTCTATTGTGGGGCTTTCTAGGACATTAAGCTGTAAACTTTTGTTTGTTTGTTTGTTTTTTTCCTGTAACTGAAGTAATGTAAATTTCAGCTCTTCTTCACAGGGACCTGGGATGGCTGGTCTTGTTCGAACACTGAACTTAAAGTAGAAAGGCCTTCATTTTCTCGGCCTCCTTGCATCCAGTCCCATCCTAGCTAGCTCTTTCCCCTTCCCTGGAGCTCCTAAGAGAGCAATTGCAAATGACCTCAGCTTGGCAGCCTGTGTTGGGAGACAGGCCCAAGGATTTGGGATCAGGAAGACCTGGGGCATGGGCGTCCCAGCTGTGCAGTGGGATTCGATGCTGCAGACTCTTATTCCCTAAGGCTATCTTGACAACTGACTTTGTACATAGAAAAGCTATCCTTTATCTTTAAAAGATGAGGAGCGAGTCAAAGTTATTTTTCTCTGCCCATCTAATTGCTCAGATTCCAATCTGAGACGTATTTCCTGTTACTAAGAATAATTTACTATCCGTAGTACTATGGTTAAAATATTCTGACACAAGTAATTCAGAGGGATGAGGGTTTCTCATCTCTTTATTCACAGCTCAGTCACTCATCAAGAAATGAGTCAATTTTCAAAATAAATCTTATTTATTAGGAAAAAAACAAAGATTTATAGGGAATTGAGGGAATTTATAGGGAAATTGAGAAGATAGTACAGAGCATTCGCATGCATTGGCACTCAATTTCTCCAATTATTGATATCTTATATTAGTACGGTACAAATATGAGCTAATGAATCAATATTAAAATATTCGCATTAACCAAAGACCATACTTTATTCAGATTTCCTTAGCTTTTGCTAAGTTACCATCCCTCATATCACATTCCATTTGTCCTCCTGTTTTCTTAGGCTCCTCTGGATTGTAACAGTCTTTCAGCCTTTCCTTGTTGTTGTTGAACTGGAACACTTTGAGAAGTAGAGTATTTTGTAAAATTTCCCTCAGTTGGGACATGTCTGTTGTTTATCTCATGACTGAACTGTTTTTGTGGATTATATACAGAGATATACTGCCATTTTCATTATATCATATAAAGGATAGATACTATCAACATGATTTATCAGTCTTGGTATCGATCTGATCATCTTGCTGAGGTAGTGTTTGTCAGCTTTCTCCGTAGTAAAGTGATTCTTTTATTATTATTATTATTATTATTATATTATCATTATTATTTTAGGTTTTTCATAATATATTTTGCAGAAGGAAGTTACTATGTGTTTTCCACACATAAGAGTGGGAAGCTATGCTCATGAACTTGAGTGTGGTATGTCTGCACGAATTGTTTGAAATTCTTCTACATGGGAGATTTCTCTTCCTTCTGAGTTTGTTTGTTTCTTTTTCAAAGATGTTATTTATTTATATGAGAGAGAGAGAGAGAGGAGAAAAAGCATGAGCAAGAGGGGCAGAGGGAGAGGGAGAAGCAGGTTCCCTGCTAAACAGGGAGCCTGCCTTGGGACCTGGATCATGATCTGAGCCTAATGCAGAAGCTTAACTGACTGAGCCACCCAGGTGCCACTCCTTTCTTTCTTTCTTTTTCTTTCTTTCTTTCTTTCTTTCTTTCTTTCTTTCTTTCTTTCTTTCTTTCTTTCTTTCTTTCTTTCTTTCTTTCTTTCTTTCATTCTTTCTATTTCTTTCTTCTTTATTTATTTCTTTCTTTTATTTTAATAATAATTTTATTTTTATTGGTGTTCAATTTGCCAGCATACAGAATAACACCCAGTGCTCATCCCGTCAAGTGCCCCCCTCAGTGCCCATCACACATTCACCCCCACCACCCGCCCTCCTCCCCTTCCATCACCCCTAATTCATTTCCCTGAGTTAGGAGTCTTTTTTTTTAATTTTATTTATGATAGTCACACACACAGAGAGAGAGAAAGAGAGGCAGAGACATAGGCAGAGGGAGAAGCAGGCTCCATGCATCGGCAACCCGATGTGGGATTCGATCCCGGGTCTCCAGGATCGCACCCTGGGCCAAAGGCAGGCACTAAACCGCTGCACCACCCAGGGATCCCCTGAGTTAGTAGTCTTTATGTTCTGTCTCCCTTTCTGATATTCCCACACATTTCTTCTCCGTTCCCTTATATTCCCTTTCACTATTATCTATATTCCCCAAATGAATGAGAACATACAATGTTTGTCCTTCTCTGATTGACTTACTTCACTCAGCATAATACCTTCCAGTTCCATTCACGTTGAAGCAAATGGTGGGTATTTGTCATTTTTAATGGCTGAGCAAGGCCCATCTGTTCTCTCTCTTCATCTTCTGAGTCTCCTAAGATATGAATGTTATTTTTTAATAAGTGGCTGACTTCCCTACGTCTGTCTCTGTGGTCCATAACCTTTCTTGTTTTTATGGCTTCCACGTGGGACTGCATCTCAGTTATAGCATTTTTAACGTTGGCCTGACTAGATTTTAGTTGTTTTACTTCTACAGTAAGGGATTCTCTAGTTTTCTTCTGTGCTCTTTATCCAGCCCAGCTGCTATCTTTATAATCATTGTTTTAAAATGTAGTTAGACATCATATATGTGTATTGATGGACTTCCTGGCTGTGAGTACTATCTCATGTTATTTTATGGAGGTGAATTTCTCCATTTCATTACCTTTTCCAGAAAAGAGAGAGGGAAGAAAAAGAAAAACCAAGGAAAACAATAACAACTGCTCTCCAAAAAAAAACACCAGATTATTTTGGCCTGCATTTCAAAAGATTCTAAACCCCAAATATGAAACACAATTAAAGTACCATGAAAGTAAAATTAAGAAATATATAAGGTAAAAAAAAGAAAGAAAGAAATATATAAGGTACATACATAAAATTAAAATAAGTCAATTAACAAAAAAATCAAGGAAAATAAATGACAATAAAGCACAAAGTACAAAGGAAGCTATATCCTACTTTCCAGGCAGAGCTGAATCTATGCATCCTCTGTGGTCCGACAAATTGGTGGCAGTGAGTGGTCTGTGCAGGGTCTGGGGATGGGCTCTGGCGCTGATTATCAGGTGCACATCTGTGTGGTAGATGCACCTGCGGGGTCAGAGGTGGGGTGGGCATCAGCACCTCTGGCCTCCAGTGAGCGGCACAGTGCTGCTCCTTGAGACCGCCCCTGATTGGCCGGATGCGGGTGGGGTCTCTGGGTCCTCTGGCTCTGGGGCTGAGCATCCTGCCCCCCAGTCTGCATGGGCCTCCACAGAAGAGCTCCCAAGCCCCTGGGTCTCCGCGGATTCTCTCAGAACCCTGCATTTACTCTACCTGCGTCTGAGCTTCTTTTGGCTTTGTTTTTTTTATCTCAGAGTGTTGTGCCCAAGATTGTGAATCCGAGAAACCACCGAGAAGCCGACACTGATGCAAACACATGAGGGTTTATTTACAAGCTAGAGCTTGTGTGCAAGTATACCGGACAGAGTGGAGCAGGGACTTGGACCCCGAGGTGGGTTTTAGCTTAGTATTAAGGGCTGGCTAAAGGGACCTCCAGAAGGGGTGGAGCAATTCCTCAAGTTCTGTTTACATTTTGATATGGGACATTCAAGGGCATTGAGCTCTGTTCTCATTCTAATAGAGGCTTCCTGTCCTTGGCCTTGACTCAGTTTTGTTTCTATTGTGGGGCTTTCTAGGACATTAAGCTGTAAACTTTTGCTTTTTCCGGTAACTGAAGTAATGTTAATTTCAGCTGTTCTTCACAGGGACCTGGGATGGCTGGACTTGTGCTAACACTGAATTTAAATTGGAATGGCCTTAATTTTCTAGGCCTCCATGCTTCCAGTAACATCCTATCTAGCTCCTTCCCCCTTCCCCAGAGCTCCTAAGAGAGCAATTGCAAATGACCTCAGCGTGGCAGCCTGTGTTGGGGGACAGGCCCAGGGATTTGGAATCAGGAAGACCTGGGGCACGGGCTTCCCAGATGTGCAGGGGGATTCGATGCTGCAGACTCTTATTCCCTAAGGCTATCTTGACAATAGACTTTGTACATAAAAAAGCTCTCCTTTGTCTTTAAAAGATGAAGAGCGAGTCAAAGCATTTTTTCTCTGCCCATCTGGTTGCTCAGATTCCAATCTGAGACATATTTCCTGTTAATAAGGATAATTTACTATCCGTGGTACTATGGTCAAAATATTCTGACACAAGTAATTCAGAGGGATGAGGGTTTCTCATCTCTTTCTTCACAGCTCAGTCACTCATCAGGAAATGCATCTTTATCGATTTGGAAAGAACTGAGAGACATTATTACCAATGGTCCTATTATTTATGTGAAGGATCCTTCCCTGAGATTCTTCCCCTGTTTCAACTGACACTGAAACACTTTGAACTCTTTGGAAGTCAAATGTCAAGGAAATAAATGTTATGCATTGCTAATTTTAAATGCACTTGCAATATGGTGTCTATTATACTAGAAGTATTTTTATCTGATTTTTGCTATTTATTATCCTTTCCTGCTTTTCAGGTTGAGGAGGCATTATACGTGTTCTTAAGTGTTTTTCTTTCCTTTGATCTAAAATTCTTAATTGTTTCCATCAAAGGAACTCTTTAAGAATAAGGAAAAAGTTAATTCAACGATTCTTAAAATGTCTTCACACTTGGAGCCTGGTTCATTTAAGTCAATTTTCAAAATAAATCTTATTTATTAGGAAAAAAACAAAGATTTATAGGGAAACTGAGAAGATACTACAGAGCATTCGCATGCACTTGCACTCAATTTCTCCAATTATTGATATCTTATATTAGTACGGTACAAATATGAGCTAATGAATCAATATTAAAAAATTAGCATTAAACAAAGACAAAAAAAAAACAAAGACCATAGTTTATTCAGATTTCCTTAGTTTTTGCTAAGTTACCAATCCTCAAATCACATTCCATTTGTCCTCTTTCCTTAGGCTCATCTGGATTGTGACAGTCTTTCAGCCTTTTCTTGTTGTTGAACTGGAACACTTTGACAAGTAGAGTATTTTGTAAAATTTCCCTCAGTTGGGACATGTCTGTTGTTTATCTCATGACTGAACTGTTTTTGTGGATTATATACAGAGATATACTGCCATTTTCATTATATCATATAAAGGATAGATACTATCAACATGATTTATCAGTCTTGGTATCGATCTGATCATCTTGCTGAAGTAGTGTTTGTCAGCTTTCTCAGTAGTAAACTGATCTTTATTATTATTATTAATTATTATTATTATATTATCATTATTATTTTAAGGTTTTCATATTATATTTTGTAGATGGAAGTTACTATGTGTATTCCACACTTAAGAGTGGGAAGCTATGCTCATGAACTTGAGGGTGGAATGTCTTCACAAATTGTTTGAAATTATTCTACATGGGCAATTTCTCTTCCTTGTGGATTTGTTTGTTTGTTTCTTTTTCAAAGATGTTATTTATTTGAGAGAGAGAGTAGAGATAAAGCATGAGTGAGAGGGGAAGAGGGAGAGGGAGAAGCAGGTTCTCTGTTGAACAGGGAGCCTGCCTTGGGACCTGGATCATGATCTGAGCCTAAGGCAGAAGCTTAACTGACAGAGCCACACAGGTGCCACTCTTCCTTCCTTCCTTCCTTCCTTCCTTCCTTCCTTCCTTCCTTCCTTCCTTCCTTCTTTCTTTCTTTCTTTCTTTCTTTCTTTTCTTTCTTTCTTTTCTTTCTTTTCAATACAGCAACATCTGAGGAATTCTTCCCTCAGATGGGAGCTACATACTAACTTCCAAACCTGAGAACCTACCTGAAAGCTCACTCTCGGGAACTTCCCTCTCGGAGTTGTGTCTCGAGGTGCAGTAAACCGGTATTCATGGAACATCCTGAATTACAATGCTGCCACGTTCTCATGCCCATCAGAACGCAGTTAGTAGAAAGCTGGCCTCCAGGCATGCCTCCTTTGAAAGCTGAGCTCAGGGCAGGAGCCTCCCACATCCTGCCTGCCCGTAGTCGTAGCTGCTAACATCCTTATATTAGGTGTTCGGAGAGGTTGGAGAAATGCAGTGGAAGTGTCAGGACTGTACTCATATGTATCTGAGTTCAATAGAGCGATTTCCAATATCCATGTTCAATTAGAGTGTAGCTCCTGTATACCTCGTCTCGATTAGTGTCTAGCAGACATTGGCCTGCAAAGCAAACACACTTCTGCGAGTTCAACTTATGGCCTGTACCTCCCCCATCTTGACTGCCTGTATGTTCCACGTCCACAGCATTTCGTTGTATCCGGGACAGTAGCAGAGTGAAAACCACGTGTCTCCCTTGTAAATTTTGTGCGTAGCAGACAGCTGCCATCAAGGCATGCACGCTCCTTTGGATTGAGCTTATGGCTTGTATTTCCACATGCTGACGGCCTATATGCTTCACTTCCAAAGGATTTCGTCCAATACGGGACGCAAGTTTTGCGAGAGGCAAGTGTCTCTTAGTTCCATCCAGCGACTTCTGAGGAATTCCTCCCTCAGAGGGGTGCTACATACTAACTTCCAAACCTGAGTACCTAGCTGAAAGCTCTCTCTCTGCGGAATTTCCTTCTGCGAGATGAGCTTACACGCAGTCCTTCCCAGTTCCACACTGCCTGCAGATGCAGTTATGAACATCCTCACTAGACAGGTTTTCAGAAGCTCATGGGACACAAGGGCCAGCTGTAGGCTTCAAGGTTGTGTCTCCAGGTGCAGTAAAGCGGTATTCATTGTAAGCATACCTCCTTACAATGCTGTCACGTTCTCATGGCCATCAGAACGAGCTAGTAGAAAGCTGGCTTCTAGGCATGCTTACTTTTGAGAGCTAAGCTCAGGTCAGGACCCTCCCTCATCCTTCAGCCTATAGAGGTAACTGCTAATATGCTTATGTTAGGTGCTGGGAGAGGGCGGCGAAATGCTTGTGGAAGTGTCAGGCCTGTACTCACGATTATCTGAGTTGAATACAGCGATTTCACACGGGCTTCTTCAAAGAGTGTAGCCAGTTTCTAACTCCCATGTACAACTGGGTAGCAGACATCTGCCTCCCAGGCGTACACACTTTTGAGAGTTGAGTTTATGGCCTGTATTTCTCACATCCTGCCTGCAGGTACCCTTCGCTGCAAACAGGCCTAGGCTCGAGGCGTGACGGAATTGTTGTGAGAGATAAGTGGAAAGTCCTGGCACACAAGACTAGTGCCTCCCAGCTCAATCCAGCGATTCCCAGTAATTCCTGTCTTAGACAGGTGCTACATACTAAGTTCCATACGACAGAAGCTAGCTGAACCCCGAGTCCAAAAGCATCTCTCTTCCAAGAGTTGAGTTCACACCCAGTCCCTCACAGTTCCACACTGCCTGCAGAATGAGTTTTGAACATCTTCACCTGAGACGTTTGTCAGAAGCTTATGAGACGCAAGTGGAATAATGCTGGCCTGGAAGGTATCTCCAGGTGCAGGAGAGTGGTATTCTTCGAACCTCCTGTGTTAGAAGACTGCTATGGTCTCACGGCCATTAGAACGAAGCTAGTGGAAAACTGGCTTCTAGCCTTGCTCACTTGTGAGATCTGAGCTCAGGGCAGGACCCTCCCGAATCCTGGCTGCCCATAGTCATAGCTGCTAACATCCTTAAGTGAGGTGCTGGGAGATTTGGAGAAATGCCAGTGGAAGTGTAAGGACTCTACTCACGTGTATCTGAGTTCAATACAGGGATTGCCAATGTCCTTGTTCAATTAGAGTGTAGCTCGGGTATACCTCGCCTCGATAAGTGTCTAGCAGACATCGGCCTGCAAAGCGTACACACTTCTGAGAGTTGAGCTTATGGCCTGTACCTCCCCGATCCTGACTGCATGGACGTTCCACTTCCACAGCATTTGGTGTATGCAGGAGAGGAGCGGAGTGAGAACCAAGTGTCTGCCTTGTCAATTTCGCGCCTAGCAGACAGCTGCCTCCCAGGCATGCACACTCCTTTGGATTGAGCTTAGGACTTGAACCTCCCACAGGTTGACCGCCTGTACGCTATGCTTCTAAAGGATTTCGTTCGATACGGGATGCAAGTTTTGTGAGAGGCAAGTGTCTCTTAGCTCCATCCAGCGAATTCTGAGGAATTCCTCCCTCAGATGGGATCTCCATACTAACTTTGAAACCTGAGTACCTGGCTGAAAGCTCTGTCTCTGGGGAACTTCCCTTTCAGAGATGAGCTGACACGCGGTCCTTCCCAGTTCCACACTGCCTGCAGATGCAGTTACGAAAATCCCCACTAAACATGTTTGTCCGAAGCTCATGGGATGCAAGGGCCAGCTGCAGGCTTCAATGGTTGTGTCTCCAGGTGCAGTAGAGCAGTATTCATGGAACGTCCTGCCTTACAATGCTGCTACGTTCTCACGGCCATCCGAACGAGCTAGTAAAAAGCTGGCTTCTAGGCATGCTTCCTTCTGAGAGCTGAGCTCATGGAAGGACCCTCCCACATCCTGCCTGCCCATACACGTACCTGCTAATATGCTTATGTTAGGTGCTGGGAGAGGTCGGTGAAATGCATGTGGAAGTTTCAGACCCGTACTCCCGATTATCTGAATTGAATACAGCGATTTCAAACGGCCTTCTTCAAAGAGTGTAGCTAGTTTCTAACTCCCATGAATGAGTGGGTAGCAGACATCTGCTTCCCAGGCGTACACACTTTTGAGAGTTGAGCTTATGGCCTGTATTTCCCACATCCTGCCTGCAGGTACACTTCACTGCTAAAAGGCCTAGGCTCGATGCATGACTGAAGTGTTGTGAGAGGTAAGTGGAAAGTCCCGGCACACAAGACTAGTGCCTCCAAGCTCAATCCAGCGACTTCCTAGTAATTCCTGTCTTAGACAGGTGCTACATACTAATTTCCATACTTGAGAAGCTAGCTGAACCCCGAGTCCAAAAGAGTCTCTCTTCTGAGAGTTGAGCTCACACCCAGTCCCTCACAGTTCCCACTGCCTGCAGAATGAGTTTTGATCATCTTCACCAGAGCCGTTTGTCAGAAGCTTGTGAGATGCAAGTGGAATAATGCAGGCTTGGAAGGTGTCTCCAGGTGCAGGAGAGTGGTAATCTTGGAACCTCCTGAATTAGAATACTGCTACATTCTCACTGCCATAAGAACGCAGCTAGTTGAAAGCTGACTTCTAGACATGCTTCTTTGTACGAGCTGAGGTCAGGGCAGGACCGTCCTGCATCCTGACTTCCTGTAGACATAAGTCCTAGCATCTTTATGTTAGGTGCTGGAAGAGGTTGTGTGAAAAGCATGTGGAAGTGACAGGCCTGACTCACATATATCTGAGTTAAATGCAGCGATTTCCAACGTCCTTATTTAATTAGAGTGTACCTCGGTTCTACCTCCCATCAATAAGTGTCTAGCAGACATCTGCCTGTAAAGCATACACACTTCTGAGAGTTGAAATTATGCCCTGTACCTCCCACATGCTGACTGCAGGTACACTTCGCTCCTATCAGGCCTAGGCTTGAATCGTGACAGAAGGGTTGTGAGAGGTTAGTGCAAGGTGCCGGCCCACGCGCCTAGTGTTTCCAAGCCCAATCCAGAGATATGTGAGGAGCTGCACTCTACGATTGGTGCTACATAGTAAGTCCCATACATGAGAAGCTAGTGGAACGCAGTGTCCAAAGGGTACTTTCTTCTGAGACTTGAGCTCATCTCCAGTCCCTCACAGTTCCACATGGCCTTCAGATGAAATTTCGAACATCTTCACTAGACGTGTTGGTCAGAAGCTCATAGGACAAAAGGAGGTAGCTGCAGGCTTCAATGTTTGTGTCTCTAGGTGCAGTAGAGTGGTATACATGGAACCTCTTGACTTACAATGTAGCTACATTCTCACGGCCATATGAACGCAGCTAGTGGAAAGGTGCATTTGAGGCATGCTGCTGAGGATCAGAGTCACCCATTCCAGGTAATGCCCAGGTGGGGCCAGAGTCATCTGGTACAGAAGAGGCCAAAGTGTGGACAAGAGTTACCGGGTCCAGGTGAGGCCAACCTGCAGGCCATGCAGAGGAACCATGTCCCGATGATGCCCAGGTATGGACCAGAGTTACCAGGTCCAGGTGAGGCCAGCCTGTAGGCCATGCAGTGGAACCATGTCCCGATGATGCCCAGGTAGGGACCAGAGTCACCAGGTCCAGATGAGGCCCAGATGGGGAGCATATTCACTAGGTCCAGGTGAGGCCCAGTTGAGGACCAGAGTCACCAGGTCTGGTTGAGGCCTAGAGGGGTACCAGAATCACCTGGTCCAGGTGACATCCAGATGGGGACCAGAGTCACCAGGTCAGGGTGAGGCCCAGAGAGTTTCCAGAGTCATCATGTCCAGGTGAGGCTCAGGTGTGGAACAGAGTAACCAGGTACCGATGATGCCCAGGTGAGGACCAGAGTCACCAGATCTGGGTGACGTGCAGATAGGATCAGAGTCACCAGTTCCAGGTGAGGCCAAGAAGGAGTCCACAGCAATCAGGTCCAGGTGGAGAACAAAGTCACCAGGACTGGGTGAGGCCCAGATGGGGACCAGATTCACCAGGTCCAGGTGAGGCCCAGGTGGTGACCAGAGTCCCCGGGTCTGGGTGAGGACCAGGTAAGGACCAGATTCACCAGGTCCAAGAGGCCCACGTGGGGACCTGACTCACCAGGTATGGGTGAGGCCCAGGTGGCAACCCCACTCACCAGGTCCAGGTGAGGCCAACCTGCAGGCCAGAGTCACCAGATCCAAGTGAGGCCCTGGTGGGGACTGGAGTCACCAGGTAAATTTAAGTCTACAAGAACACCACAGTCACCAGGTCCAGGTGTGGTTCATGTGGGAACGAGGGTCACCAGGTCCAGGTGAGACCCAGGTGGGGACCACAGTCACCAGGTCCAGATTGAGGCCTAGGTCGGGGGCCCAGAGTCATCAGGGCCAGGTGAGGCCAAAGTGTGGAGCAAAGTTATCATGTCCAGGTGAAGCCCAGGTGGGGAACAGAGTAACCATATCCCATTGATGCCAGGTGGGACAAGAGTCACAAGGTCCAGACGAGGCCTAAGTGAGGAGTAGATTCACCAGGTCCTGTTGAGGCCCAGTTGAGGACCAGTGTCCCCAGCTCCGGGTGAGTCCCAGAGGGGGACCAGAGTCACCCGGTCTGGTGATATCCAGGTGGGGACCAGAGTCACCACGTCAGGGTGAGGCCCAGGGGGGGACGAGAATCACTAGGTCCAGGTGAGGCCCCGAGTGGAACTGAGAAACCAGGTCCCATGATGCCCATATGAGGACCTGAGTCACCAGGTCCAGGTGAGGTCCCTGTGGGAACCAGTCACCTCATCCAGGTGAAGCCCAGGTGAGACCACAGTCACCAGGGCAGGGTGAGATCCAGAGGGGGACCAGAGTCACCAGGTCCAGGTGAGGCCCAGATATATAAGAGAGTAACCAGGTCCCAATGATGCCCAGGTAAGGACCAGAGTCAACAGGTCCAGGTGAGGCCCAAATATGGATCAGAGTCATTTTGTTCCAGGTGAGGCCAGATGGAGACCACAGGAACCAGGTCCAGGAGAGCCCCATATGGGAACCAGAGCCACCAGATCCAGGTGAGGTCCAGGTGGGACCACAGTCTCAAGGTCCAGGTGAGGCCCAGGTGGCAACAGGATTCACCAAGTCCAGGTGAGGCCCAGGTGGTGACCAGTCACCAGATCCAGGTGAGGACCAGCTAAGGACCAGATTCACCAGGGCCAAGTGAAGCCCAAGGGGTGACCAGAGTCACCAGGTAAGGGTGAGGCCCAAAGGGGGAACCAGAGTAACCATTTTAGTTTGAGGCCCAGAATGGGACCAGAGGTCCCTGGTCAAAGTGAGGCCCAGGTGTGGAATAGAGTATCCAGGTCCCAATGATGCCTGGGTGAGGACCAGAGTCACTAGGGCCATGCAGGGCCCAGATGGGGATCAGAATCACTAGGTCCTGGTGAGGCATAGAATAAGACCACAGTCACCAGTATCAGGTGAGCCCCTTGTAGGAACAAGAGCCATCTATCCAGCTGAGTCCCAGGTCCATGTGAGGCCCACGAGAGGACCAGATTCATCAGGTCGAATTGAGGCATAGCTGGGGACAAGAGTCACCAGGTCTGGGTGAGGCCTAGGTGGGGCAAGATTCAGGAGTTCTGAGTTAGGTCAAAGTGGGGACGAGAGACACCAGGTCCAGGTGAGGCCAAACTGAGGACCAGAGTCACCAGATCCAGGTGAGGTCCATGTTGGAAAGAGAGTCACCAGGTCCAGGAGAGGTCCAGGTGGGGACCAGAGTCACCAGATCCAGGTGAAGCCCAGGTGGGGACCAGAGTCACCAGATCCAAGTGAAGCCCAGGTGGGGACCAGAGTCACCAGGTCCAGATGAGGCCCAGGTGAGGACCAGAGTTACCAGGTACACGTGAGGCCCCGGTGGGGATCAGAGGCACCAGGTCCATGTGAGGCCGGCTTGGGGACCATGGTCAACAGGTCTACTTGAGGCCCAGGTGTGGAACACAGTAACCAGGTCCAGGTGAGTCCCCGGTGATGACAAGAGTCACCACGTCCTGGTGAGGCCCAGGTGGGGACCAGGATCACCAGGTACAGGGGAGGCCCTTGAAAGAACCAGAGTCAAGAGTTCGAGGTTAGGCGCAGGTGGCAACCAGGGTCAGCAGGTCCAAGTCAGGCCAAAGTGGGGTTCACAGTAACTAGGGCATGGTGAGACCCAGAGGGGGACCAAAGTCACCTGGTCCAGGTGAGGTCCAGTTGTGGAACACAGTCACCGGGTCCCAATTTTGACCAGTTGAGGACCATGGTCAACAGGGCCAGGTGAGGCCCAGATGGGGATCGGAATCACCAAATCCAGGTGAAGCCCAGGTGGGGACCACAGTCACCAGATCCAGGGTAGTCTCAGGTGCAGACCAGAATCACCAGGTCCAGGTGAGGTGCAGGTGGCAACCACACTCACCAGGTCCCTGTGAGGCCCTGGTGGGGACCAGAGTCACGAGGCACATGAGAAGCTAGAAACACTGCAGACACCAGGTCCACATGATGTCCATGTGGGAACGAGAATCACCAGTTACAGGTGAGGCCCAGGTGGGGATCCGACTCACCAGGTCCAGGTGAGACCCAGGTGGGAACCAGTGTCACAATGTCCAGGTGTGGCCCAGGTGAAGACCAGAGTTAATAGGTCCAGCTGGGTCACTGTTAGTGAACAGTGTAACCATATCCTGATGCTACCCAGGTGGGTACCAGAGACACCAGGTCCTGGTGAGGCCCAGGTGGGACCAGAGACATGAGGTCCAGGTGAGGTCCCGATGGGAACCACAGTCACCAGGTCAGGTGAGGCCATGCTTAGGATCAGAGTCACCAGTTCCAGTTGAGGCCCAGGTGGAGCCAGAGTCACCTGGTACAGAAGAGGCCAAAATCAGGACCAGAGTTACCAGGATCAGGTCAGTCCCAGTGGGGAATAGAGTAACCATGTCCCGATGATGCCCAGGTAGAACCAGAGTCACCAGGTCCAGATGAGGCGCAGGTGGGGAGCATATTCACTAGGTCCCGGTGAGGCCCAGTTGAGGACCAGAGTCACCAGGTCTAGTTGAGGCCTAGAGGGGTACCAGATTCACCTGGTCCATGTGACATCCAGATGGGGACCAGAGTCACCATGTCAGGGTGAGGCCCAGAGGGGATCCAGAGTCATCATGTCCAGGTGAGGCTCAGGTGTGGAACAGAGTATCCAGGTCATAATGGTCCACAGGTGAGGACCAGAGTCACCAGATCTGGGTGAGACCCAGTTAGGATCAGAGTCACCAGTTCCAGGTGAGGCCAAGAAGGAGTCCACAGCAATCAGGTCCAGGTGGGGAACAAAGTCACCAGGACTGGGTGAGGCCCAGATGGGGACCAGATTCACCAGGTCCAGGTGAGGCCCACGTGGGGACCTGTGTCACCAGGTATGGGTGAGGCCCAGGTGGCAACCCCACTCACCAGGTCCAGGTGAGGCCAACCTGCAGGCCAGAGTCACCAGATCCAGGTGAGGCCCTGGTGGGGACTGGAGTGACCAGGTAAATGTGTCTACAAGAACACCACAGTCACCAGGTCCAGGTGTGGGTCATGTGGGAACGAGAGTCACCAGGTCCTGGTGAGACCCAGGTGGGGACCACAGTCACTAGGTCCAGATTGAGGCCTAGGTGGGGGGCCCAAGTCATCAGGGCCAGTTGAGGCCAAAGTGTGGAGCAAAGTTATCAGGTCCAGGTGAGTCCCAGGTGGGAACCAGTCACCTCGTCCAGGTGAGGCCCACAAGTGCAGCGCCTCCAAGCTCAGTCCCTCGATTTCCTAGTAGTTCCTGTCTTAGACTGGTGCTACATACTAAGTTCCATAGTAGCTAATAGAACCCTGCATCCACCGACAACTTACATCCGAGAGTTGGGCTCACACGCAGTCCCTCACAGTTCCACACTGCCTGCAGAATGTCTTTCCAACGTCTTCACCAGAGACCCTTGTCAGAAGCTTGTGAGACGCAAGTGGAATAATGCAGGCCTGGAAGGTGTCTCCAGGTGGAGTAGAGTGGTATTCTTGGAACCTCCTGAGTTAGAATACTGCTGCATTCTCAGGGTCAGAAGAATGCAGCTAGTTGAAAGCTGGCTTCTAGGCATGCTTCCTTGTGAGAGTTGAGGTGAGGGCAGGACCCTCCCACAACCTGACTGCCTGTAGACATAGGTCCTAACATCCTTATGTTAGGTGCTGGAAGAGGTTGTGAAAAGCATGTAGACGTTTCGGGCTTGTAGTCACTTGTAACTGAGTTCAATACAGCGATTTCCAACAGCCTTGTTCAATTAAAGTGTAGCTAGGTTCTAACTCCCATAAAAGAGTGGCTAGCAGAGCCTGCAAGGCATACACGCTTCTCAGAGTTGAGCTTATGGCCTGTACCTCCCACAATCTGACGGCCTGTACGGATCGCTTCCACAGCATTCCCTTCTATGCGGGACAGTAGCGGAGTGAGAACCAAGTGTCTGCATTGTCAATTCACGACTACCGGACACCTGCCTCCAAGTGATGCACACTCCTTTGGATGAGCTTATGCCTTGTTCCTCCCACATGCTGACCGCCTGTACCTTTCACTTCGAAAGGACGTCGTTTGATACGGGACACAATTTTTGTGAGAGGCAAGTGTCTCCTAGCCCAATCCAACTTCTGAGTAATTCCTCCCTCAGAAGGGAGCTACATACTAACTTCCAAACCTGAGTACCTAGTTGAAAGCTGTCTCTCTGGGGAACTTCCTTCTGCAAGATGAGCTGACACGCGGTCCTTCCCAGTTCCACACTGCCTGCAGATGGAGTTACGAACATCCTCACTAGACATGTTTGTCAGACGCTCATGGGACGCAAGGGGCAAGCTGCAGGCTTCAAGGTTGTGTCTCCAGGTGCAGTAGAGCTTTATTCATGGAACGACCTGACTTCCAACGCTGTAAAGTTTGAGTTAGGTTACGGGTTAGGGTTAGGGTTAGGGTCCTGTTTAAGCTTAGGGTTAGGGTTAGGGTTAGGGTTCAAGTTAGGGTTAGGGGTAGGGTCCTGTTTAAGCTTAGGGTTAGGGTTAGGGTTAGGTTTCAAGTTAGGGTTAGGGGTAGGCTACGGGTTAGGATTAGGGTTAGTGTTAGGGTTAGGTTACGGGTTAGGGTATGGGTTAGTGTTAGTGTTAGGGTAGGGTACGGGTTAGGGTTCGGTTTAGGTTTATGGTTAGGGTTAGGGTTAGGGTATGGGTTAGGGTTAAAGTTAGGGTACTGTTTAGGGATAGGGTTAGGTTACGAGTTAGGGTTAGGGATAGGGTAAGGGTTAAGGTTAGGATTAGGGATTGGGTTTCATTAGGTTTAGGGTTGGGGTAAGATTAGGGTTAGGGTATGGGTTAGAGTTTGGGTTAGGGTACGGGTGAGGCTTAGGGTAAGCGTTAGGGTACGGGTTAGGATTAGGGTACGGGTTAAGGTTAGTTTTAGGGTTAGGTTTAGGGTTAGGTTTAGGGTTAGTGTATGGGATAGGGTTAGGTTTAGGGTACTGTTCAGCGTTAGGGTTAGGGTTAGGTTACAGGTTAGGGTTACGGTTAGGGTTAGAGTACGGGTTAGGGTTAGAGTTAGAGTTTGGGTTATGTTTAGGGTTCGGGTTAGGGTTAGGCTACGGGTTAGGGTTAGTGTTAGGGTTATGATTAGGGTTTGGTTTAGGCTTAGGTTTAGGGTACAGATTAGAGTTCGGGTTAGGGTTAGGGTACGGTTTAGAGATATGGTATGGATTACGGTACGGGTTAAGTTATGGGTTAGGGTACTGGTAACGGTTAGGGTTTGGGTTAGGTTTAGGGTACGGGTTAGGTTTAGGGTCACGGTATGGGTTAGGGTACGGATTAGGGTTAGGGTTAGGGTACCGCTTAGGGTTAGGTTTAGGGTTAGGTTTAGGGTTAAGGTACATGTTAGGGTTAGGGTTAGGGCACTGTTTATGGTTAGGGTTAGGGTTAGGTTTAGTTTATGGGTTAGGGTTAGGGTTAGGGTTAGTTTCTGTGTTAGGGATACGGTTAGGGTGAGGGTTACAGTTAGGTTAGGTTTAGGATTAGGTTTAGAGATAGGGTTAGGGTTATGATTAGAGTTAGCGTTTGGTTTAGGGGTAGTTTTAGTGTTAGGGTACGGGTTATGTTTAGGGTTAGGGTAAGGTATGTTATAGGGTTAGGGTACGGGTTAGGGTTAATTTTAGGGTTAGGTTTAGGGTACGGGTTAGGGTTAGTGTTAGGGTACCATTTAGGGTTAGTGTACGGGTTAGCGTTAGGGTTGGGGTTAGTGTAAGGGTTAGGGCACGGGTTAGGGTTAGGGTTAGGTTATTGTTTGGGTTAGGGTCAGGGTTAGATTTAGGTTACGTGTTAGGGTTAGGGTATGGGTTAGTGTTAGGATACGGGTTAGGGTTAGTGTACGGGTTAAGGTTGGGGTTAGGGTATGGGTCAGGGTTAGGGTACGGGTTAGGGTTAGGGTACGGGTTACGGTTAGGGTTCGGTTAGGGTTAGGGTACGGTTTAGGGTAAGGGTTAGGGTTAGGTTTAGGGTTAAGTGTTGAGTTTAAGGGTTACGGAGAGCATTAGAGGTTAGGGTTAGGGGTTAGGTGTTAGGGTTAGGGGTAGTGTTAGCGTTAGGGTTAGGGTTAAGGTTTGGGGTTACTGATAGGGTTTGGGGTTAGGGTTTGGGTTAGGGTTAGGCTAAGGGTAGGGTTAAGGGTTAGGGTTAGGGTTAGGGGTTACGGGTTTTGGTTAGGGTTAGGGGTTAGGTTTTGGGTTAGGGTTAGGGTTCGGGTTAAGGGTTAGGGTTAAGGGTTAGGGGTAGGGTTAGGGGTTAGCGGTTAGGGGGTAGGGCTAGGGTTAGTGGTTAGGTGTTAGGGTTAGTGTTAGTGTTAGGGTTAAGGTTAGGGGTTAAGGTTAGGGTTAGTCTTTAGGGTTGGGTTTGGGTTAGTGTTAGGATTAGGGTTAGGGTTAGGGTTAAGGGTTAGGATTAAAGGTTAGTGTTAGATTTAGGATTAGTGGTTAGGGGTTCTGGTTAGGGGTAGGGGTAGGGGTTAAGGTTAGGGGTTAGGGTTAGGTTTTGTTTTAGGGTTAGGGTTAGTGGTTATGGGTTAGGGTTAGGGTTAGGTGTTAGGGTTAGGGGTTAGGGTTAGGGTTAGGGTTATGGTTAGGTACGTGTTAGTGTTAGGGTTAGGATACGGGTTAGGGTACGGGTTAGGGTACAGGTTAGTGTTAGAGTACTGGTTAGGTTAGGTTTAGGGGACGGGTTAGTGTACGGGTTAGGGGACGGGCTTAGGGTTAGGGTACGGGTTAGGGTCCGGGTTAGGGTTGGGGTACAGGTTAGTGTTAGTGTACCTGTTAGGGTTAGGGTATGGGTTTGGTTAGGGTACGGGTTAAGTTTAGGGTTAGTGTTCGGGGTAGGGTTAGGGTTAGGGTTATGGGTTAGGGTTAGGGGTAGCGTTACGGTTAGGGTTAGGGTTAGGGTTAAGTGTTAGGGTTAAGGGGTAGGGTTAAGAGTTAGGTTTAGGATAGGTTTAGTGTTAGGGTTAGGGGTTAGGGTTAGGGATTTGATTTGATTCGATTCTTTTCGATTCGATTCGATTCAATTCTTTTCGATTCGAATTGATTCGATGCAATTCTTTCAATTCGATTCTTATCGATTCGATTCTTTTCAATTCGATAGATTCTTTTCTATTTGATTCAATTTGATTCGATTCGATTCGAGTCTTTTTGATTCGATTTGTTTCGATTTGATTCTTTTCAGTTCGATTCGATTGAAATCTTTTCGATGTGATTCAATTCGATTCTTTATGAATCGATTTGATTCTTTTCAATTCGACTCGATTTTTTTCTATTCGATTCGATTCTTTTCCATTCGATTTGATTCGATTCTTTTCGATACGATTCAATTCTATTCTTTTCAATTTGATTCTCTTCGATTCAATTCGATTCTATTCTTTCGATTTGATTCTATTTTTTCGATTCGATTCGATTCCTTTTGATTTGATCGATTCTTTTCAATTTGATTCGATTCGATTCGATTTGATTCTTTTCAATGCGATTCGATTATTTTTGATTCGACTCAATTCGATGGTTTGATTCGATTATTTTCTATTCGATTTGATTCGATTCTTATCAATTCGATTGGATTATTTTCGATTCAATTCGATGCTATTCGAATATTTTTGATTCGATTCGATTGCATTAGATTCGATTATTTTTTATTCAATTCGATTCGATAATTTTTTATTTGATTTGATTCATTTCGGTTCGATTCGACTATTTTCGATTCATTTGAATTCAATTTGATTATTTTCGATTCGACTTGATTGGATTCGATTCAATTTTTTTCAACTTGATCCGATTATTTTTGATTCGATCGATTATTTTTGTTTTGATTCGATTCTTTTCGATTCGATTCGATTCAATTATTTTCAATTCAATTCGGTTTGATTCGATTATTTTCAACTCAATTCGATCGATTCGGTTCAATTATTTTCGATTCGATTTGATTATTTTCGATTCGATAAGATTACTTTCGATTAGATTATTTTCAATTCGATTTCATTATTTTCAATTCAATTCAATTCGATTATTTTCGATTCAATTCAATGCGAATCGATTATTTTCTATTAGATTCGATTCAATTATTTTCGATTTGATTTGATTCAATTATTTTCAATTCGATTCAATTTGATTATTTTCATTTCGATTCGGTTCGATTCGATTCTATTATTTTCGATTCGATTCGTTTTGTATCGATTCGAATCATTTTGAGTCAATTCGATTATTTTCGATTTGAATCGATTCTTTTCTTTTCGATTCGATTCTTTTCATTTTTTATTATTTTTTATTTTTTTTAAATTTTTTTTAAAATTTGTATTTATTTATGATAGTCACAGAGAGAGAGAGAGAGAGGCAGAGGCAGAGGGAGAAGCAGGCTCCATGCACCGGGAGCCTGACGTGGGATTCGATCCCGGGTTTCCAGGATCGCGCCCTGGGCCAAAGGCAGGCGCCAAACCGCTGCGCCACCCAGGGATCCCGATTCAATTCTTTTCTATTCGGTTTGATATTTTCGATTCGAATCGACTTGAATCTTTTTGATTCAAGTATATAAGATTCGATCCGATTCTTTTCGATTCAATTCGATTCGATTTGATACGATTCTTTTTGATTTGATTCGATTCATTTTGATTCGACTCGATTCTTTTCGATTCAATTCTTTTCGATTCAATTAAATACGATTCTATTCTTTTCGATTCGATTTGATTTGATTCTTTTTGATTCGATACGATTCGATTTGATTCTTTTCAATTTGATTCGATTCAATTCGATACTTTTCAATTCGATCATTTTGATCGATTCGATTCGATTCTTTTCATTTCGATTCGATTCAATTCTTTTCAATTCGATTCGATTCGATTCCTTTCGTTTCGATTTGATTCTTTTCTATTTTATTTGATTCGATTCATTTCAATTAGATTCGATACTGTTCGATTCGATTCTTTTCGATTCAAGTCGATTGGAATCGATTCGATTCTTTCGATTCTATTTGATTCGATTCGATACGATTCTTTTCGATTCGATTCTTTTCGGTCTGTTCAATTTGATTCTTTTCGATTCAGTTCGATTCGATTCTTTTTGATTCGATTCGATTCTTTTCGATTTGATATGATTCGATTCGTTTCGATTTTTTTCGATTCGAATCTATTTGATTCTTTTCTATTCAATTCGATTCAATTCTTTTCGATTCGATTCGATTCGATTCTTTTCGATTCGATTCGATTCTTTTCGATTCGATACAATTCAATTCGATTCTTTTTGATTCGATTGTTCGATTTGATTCTTTTCAATTCGATTCAATTCTTTTATTTTTTTATATATTTATGATAGTCACAGAGAGAGAGAGAGGCAGAGACATAGGCAGAGGGAGAAGCAGGCTCCATGCACCGGGAGCCTGATGTGGGATTCGATCCCGGATTTCCAGGATCGTGCCCTGGGCCAAAGGCAGGCGCCAAACCGCTGTGCCACCCAGGGATCCCCGATTCGATTCTTTTAAATTTGATTCTTTTCGATTCGATTCGCTTCGCCTCTTGTCGTTTCAATTCGACTCTTTTTGATTCGATTCGATTCGACTCTTTCGTTTCGATTATATTATCTTCGATTCGATTCTTTTCGATTCGATTCGATACGATTCAATTCTTTTCGATTCGATACCATTCGATTCGATTCTTCTCGAATCGATTCAATTCGATTATTTTCGATTCGATTCGATTCTTTTCGATTCGATTCTTTTCGATTTGATTCGATTCGATCATTTGGATTCGATTTGTTACATTTTGATTCGATTCTTTTCGATTCGATTCAATTCAATTCTTTTGGATTTAATTGGATTCGTTTAGATAATTTTTGATTCGATTCAATCTTTTTACCCTAGCTTCGATTTGATTCTACTCGATTCAATTCATTTCGATTCTTCTTGATTCAATTCTTTTTGATTCTTTTTGATTCGGTTTGATCCTTTTCGATTCAATTCGATTCTTTTCGATTCAATTCGATTCGATTTAATTGTTTTTTAATCCATTTGATTCGATTCGATTATTTTCGATTCGACTTGATTTGATTCGATTCGATTATCGATCCGATTCAATTCCAATTATTTTCAATTCGATTCTATTTGATTATTTTTTATTCAATTCGATTCAATTATTTTCGATTCGATGCAATTTGATTTGATTCTTCTCATTTCAATTCAATTCGATTCTTTCGAATTTGATTCGATTCGATTCTTTTCGTTTCGATTCGATTTTTTTCGATTTGATTCAATTCTTTTCAATTCGATTTGATATTCTTCGATTCAATTCTTTTCGATTCAATTCGATTCGATTCGATTCTTTTCGATTAATTTCGATTCGATTCGATTCGATTCCATTCGATTCGATTCTTTTCGATTCGATTCGATTCTTTTCGATTCAATACGATTCGATTGATTCTTTTCAATGCGAATCAATTCGATTCCATTCTTTTTGATTTGATTGATTCAATTCTTTTAGATTTGATTTGATACGATTCTTTTCAATTCAATTTGATTCAATTCAATTCGTTTCGATTCTCTTTGATGTTTTTTGATTCGATCTTTTCAATCGATTTAATTCGATTCGATTCATTTCGATTCGATTCGATTCGAATTTTTCGATTCTATTCTTTCCAATTCGATTCTTTTCGATTCGATTCGATTCGATTTTTTTCTATTCGATTCTTTTAGATTCGATTCGACTCGACTCTTCGTTTCGATTCGATTCTTTTCGATTCGATTTGATTCTTTTCGTTTCGATTAGATTCTTTTCTATTCGATTCTTTTTGATTCGATTTGATTCTTCTCCATTCGATTCGATTTGATTCTTTTCGATTCGATTCGATAAGGTTCTTTTCGTTCGATTCAATTCTGTTCGATTCTATTCCATTTGATTCGATTCGATTGTTTTCAATTCGATTTTATTCGATTTTTTTCGTTTCGATTCGATTCTTTTCGATTTGATTCGATTCGATCATTTGGATTCAATTTGTTACATTTCGATTCGATTCTTTTCGATTACGTTCGATTCGATTCTTTTCAATTCGATTGGATTCTTTTCCATTCGATATGATTCCATTCATTTCGATTTTTTCGATTCGTTTCGATTCGAATCTATTAGATTCTTTTTTTTAAACATTTTTTAAAATTTTTATTTATGATAGTCATCAGAGAGAGAGAGAGAGAGAGAGGCAGAGACACAGGCAGAGGAAGAAGCAGGCTCCATGCACCGGGAGCCCGATGTGGGATTCGATCCCGGGTCTCCAGGATTGCGCCCCGGGCCAAAGGCAGGCACTAAACCGCTGCGCCACCCAGGGATCCCCTATTCAATTCTTTTCTATTCAATTCGATTCGATTGATTCTTTTCGATTCATTCGATTCGATTCCATTTGATTCGATTCTTTTCGATTCTTTTCGATTCGATACGATTCGATTCGATTCTTTTCAATTTGATTCTTTTCAATTCCATTCTTTTCGATTTGATTCTTTTCGTTTCAATTCGATTCGATTCTTTTCAATTCGATTCGATTCGATTCTTTTCGTTTCGATTCGATTCTCTTCGATTCGATTCTTTTCGATTCGATTCAATTTGATACAATTCAATTCTTTTCGATTCGATACCATTCAATTCGATTCTTCTCGAATCGATTCAATTCAATTCGATTCTTTTCGATTCGATTCTTTTTGATTAGATTCGATTCGATCATTTGGATTCGATTTGTTACATTTCGATTTGATTCTTTTTGATTCGATTCGATTCGATTCGATTCAATTCTTTTGGATTTAATTGGATTCGTTTAGATAATTTTTGATTCGATTCAATTCTTTTCCCCTAGCTTCGATTCGATTCTACTCGATTCAATTCATTTCGATTCTTCTTGATTCAATTCTTTTCGATTCTTTTTGATTTGGTTTGATTCTTTTCGATTCAATTCGATTCTTTTCGATTCGATTCAATTCAATTGTTTTTGAATCCATTTGATTCGATTCGATTATTTTCGATTTGACTCGATTTGATTCAATTCGATTATCGATTCGATTCAATTTCAATTATTTTCGATTTGATTCGATTCGATTATTTTTTATTCAATTCGATTCAATTATTTTCGTTTCGATGCAATTCGATTCGATTCTTCTCATTTCAATTCAATTCGATTCTTTCTAATTCGATTCGATTCGATTCTTTTCGTTTTGATTCGATTCTTTTCAATTTGATTCAATTCTTTTCAATTCGATTTGATACTGTTCGATTCAATTCTTTTTGACTCAATTCAATTTGATTCGATTCTTTTCAATTAAATTCGATTCGATTCTTTTCGATTCGATTCGATTCTTTTAGATTTGATTTGATACGTTTCTTTTCAATTCGATTCGATCGTTTCGATTCGTTTCGATTCTCTTTGATGTTTTTTGATTTGATCTTTCAATCAATTTGATTCGATTCGATTCATTTCGATTCGATTCGATTCGAATTTTTCGATTCTATTCTTTTCAATTAGATTCTTTTCGATTCGATTCGATTCGATTTTTTCTGTTCGATTCTTTTCGATTTGATTCAATTCGTCTCTTTTCGTTTTGATTCTATTCTTTTTGATTCGATTTGATTCTTTTCGTTTCAATTAGATTCTCTTCGATTTGATTCTTTTCAATTCAATTCTTTTCGATTCGATTCGATTTGATTCTTCTCCATTTAATTCGATTCGATTCTTTTCGATTCAATTCGATAAGATTCTTTTCATTCGATTCAATTCTGTTCGATTCTATTCGATTCGATTCGATTAGATTCGATTATTTTTAGTTCGATTCTATTCGATTCTTTTCGTTTCGATTCGATTCTTTTCGATTTGATTCGATTCGATCATTTGGATTCAATTTGTTACATTTCGATTCGATTCTTTTCGATTCAGTTCGATTCGATTCTTTTCAATTCAATTCGATTCGATTCGATTCTTTTCAATTCGATATGATTCGATTCGATTCTTTTCTATTCGATTCAACTCAACTCGATTCTATTCGATTCGATTTTTTCGATTCGATTCTTTTCAATTCGATTTGATTCGACTCTTTTCGTTTCAATTAGATTCTTTTTAATTTTGATTCGATTCTTATCAATTCGATTCGGTACTGTTCGATTCGATTCTTTTCAATTCAATTCGATTGGAATCGATTCTTTTCGATTCAATTCGATACGATTCGATTCTTTTCGATTCAATTCGATATGATTCGATTCTTTTCAATTCCATTCGATACGATTAGATTCTTTTCGATTCGATTCGATTCTTTTCATTTTGATTCGATTCGTTTCGATGCTATTCAATTTGATTCTTTTCGATTCAATTCATTTCGATGCTATTCAATTCGATTCTTTTCGATTCGATTCGATAATATTTGATTCGATTTGATTCGATTCTTTTCGATTCATTTTGATTCTTTTCATTGTATTCGACTCGATTCTATTCGATTTGATTCGATACGATTCGATTCTTTTTGATTCGATTCGAATCTTTTCGATTCTATTCGATTTCTTTTCAATTCAATTCGATATGATTCGATTCTTTTCGATTCAATGATACCATTCGATTCGATTCTATTCGATTCGATTCCTTTCTTTTCCGTTCGATTTGATTCTTTTCAATTCGATTCTTTTCAATTCGAATCGATTACGTTCAATTGGATTCTTTACGATTCAATTCGATTCAATACAATTCTTTTCTTTTTTTTTAATTTTTTATTTTTTATTTATGATAGGCACACAGTGAGAGAGAGAGAGGCAGAGACACAGGCAGAGGGAGAAGCAGGCTCCATGCACCAGGGAGCCCGACATGGGATTCGATCCCGGATCTCCAGGATCGCGCCCTGGGCGAAAGGACAGGTGCCAAACCGCTGCGCCACCCAGGGATCCCCTCAATACGATTCTTTTCGATTTGATTTGATTCGTTTTGATTCGATTCGATTCTTTTCGATTCAATTCGATTCGATTATTTTGATTCAATTAAATACGATTCTATTCTTTTCGATTTGATTCGATTTGTTTTTTTGATTCGATACGATTCGATTAGATTTTTTTCGATATGATTCAATATGATTCTTTTCAATTCGATTCGATTCGATTCGTTTTGATTCGTTTCGATTCTCTTTGATTTTTTTGATTCGATCTTTTCAATCGATTTGATTTGATTTAATTCTTTTCGATTCAATTCTTTTCGATTTGATTCTTTTCTATTCGATTCTTTTCAATTCGATTTGATTCTTTTCAATTCGATTCGATTTGATTCTTTTCGTTTAGATTCGATTCTTTTTTATTCGATTCGATTCGAATCTTTTCATTTCGATTAGATTCTCTACAATTCGATTCTTTGGATTCGATTCTTTTTGATTCGATTCGATTTGATTCTTTTCGATTCGATTTGATTTGATTCTTTTCAATTCGAATCGATTCAATACGATTCGATTACTTTTGATTCGATGCAATTTGATTCGATTTTTTTCGAATTGATTTGATTCGATTCGATTATCGATTCAATTCAATTCCAATTATGCTCGATTCAATTCGATTTGATTATTTTTTATTCATTTCAATTATTTTCGATTCGATGCGATGCGATTCGATTCTTTTTGATTCAATCAATTCGATTTGATTCTTTTCAATTCGATTCGATTCTTTTCGATTTGATTGCATTCGATTCAATTCTTTTCGATTCGATTCGATTCTTTTGTATTCTTTTCAATTCGATTTGATTCGATTATTTTCGATTCAATTAGATTCAATTCGATTCGTTTTTTTCGAATCGATTCAATTCTTTTCGATTCCACTCCTTTCAACTTGATTTATTTGGATTCTATTCTTTTCGACTCGATTAGATTCTATTCTTTTCAATTCGATTCGATTCTTTTTGATTCGTTTCTTTTCGATTCTATTCGAATATTTTCGTTTCGATTAGATTCTTTTCGATTCAATTCGATTCGATTCAAAACTCTTAGATTCAATTCTTTTTGATTCGATTCAATTCTTTTTTATTAGATTTCTTCGATTCTTTTCGATTCGTTTCGATTCGATTTTTTCGTTTCAATTCGATAGTTTTTGGTTCGTTTCTTTTTTATTCGATTCGATTAGAATCTTATGATTCGAGTCTTTTTGATTCGAATTCCTTTCTTTACCAAACGATTCGATTCGATTAGATTCTTTTCGATTCGATTCTTTTCCATTCGATTCGATATTTTCGATTTGATTCGATTCTTTTCTATTCGATACAATTCGATTCGATCCTTTTCGATTCGATTGGATTCTTTTCAATTTGATTCGATTCGATTCTTATATTCAATTCGATTTGAACTTTTTCGATTCAATTCGATTCTCTCTGATTCGATTCGATTTTTTTCGTTTCCATTCGGTAGTTTTCTATTCGTTTCTTTTCTATTCGATTCGATTCTTTTCGATTCGATTCGATTCGAATCTTTCTATTCGAGTGTTTTTTATTTGAATTCCTTTCTTTTCGAATCGATTCGATTTGATTCTTTTCGATTCGATTCGATTCAATTCTTTTTGATTCGATTCGATTCTTTTTTATTCGATTCGATTCAATTCGATTATTTTCACTTCCATTCGATTCGATTCTTTTGATACGGTGCGATTCGATTCGATATTTTTCGATTCGATTCATTTTGATTCTTTTCGATTCTAGCCTCTTCTATATGAATTTCTTTCTTTTTGAATCAATTTGATTCGATTCTTTTCGATTTGATTTGATTCTTTTCGATTCAATTTGATTCGATTCTTTTCGATTCAATTCGATTCTTTTCGATTTGATTTGATTCTTTTCCATTCGATAAAATTCGATTCGATCCTTTTCGATTCGATTCGATTCTTTTTTATTCGATTCGATTAGATTTTTATATTCGATTCCATTCGATCTTTTTCGATTCGATTCAATTCTCTTCGATACGATTCGATTCGATTTTTTTCATTTCCATTCGACAGTTTTCTATTCGTTTCTTTTCTATTTGATTCTATTCTTTTCTATTCAATTCGATTTGATTCGAATCTTTCTAATCGAATGTTTTTGATTTTAATTCCTTTCTTTTCGAATCGATTCGATTCTTTTCGATTCAATTTGATTCGATTATTTTTTTATTTTTTATTTTTTTAAATTTTTATTTATTTATTATAGTCATCACAGAGAGAGAGAGGCAGAGACATAGGCAGAGGGAGAAGCAGGCTCCATGCAGGGAACCTGATGTGGGATTCGATCGTGGGTCTCCAGGATCGCACCCTGGGCCAAAGGCAGGCTCCAAACCGCTGCACCACACAGGGATCACTGATTCGATTATTTTGATTCGATTCGAATTGATTCGATTATTTTCACTTCCATTCGATTCAATTCTTTTGATTTGGTGCGACTCGATTCGATTATTTTCTATTTGATTCAATTCAATTTGATTTGTTTCTTTCTAAACTATTCGATTCTTTTCGATTCCACTCCTTTCGACTCGATTCATTTGGATTCGATTATTTTCGATTCGATTCGATTCTTTTCGATTCAATTCGATTTGATTCTTTTTAATTCATTTCTTTTTGATTCCATTTGAATGTTTTTGGTTCGATTAGATTCTTTTCGATTGAATTCGATTCGATTTGAAACTCTACGATTCGATTGTTTTCGATTGGATTCGATTGTTTCGATTCCATTCAATTCAATTCTTTTCGATTCGATTTGATTCTTTTCGATTCGATTCGATGTTTTTCTATTCAATTCTTTTTTATTTGATTTGTTTCGATTATTTTCTATTCGATTCGATTCGATTCTTTTCGATTCATTTCGATTCTTTTTGATTCGTTTAGAATTGATTAGATCCTTTTCGATTCGATTCAATTCGATTTTTTTGATTCGATACGATTTTTTTCTTTTCGATATGATAGTTTTCGATTAGTTTCTTTTCGATTCTATTCGATTCTTTTTGTTTCGATTAGATTTGATTCGAATCTTTTGATTCGAGTCTTTTCGAGTCGAATTCCTTTCTTTTAAAATCGATTCCATTCAATTCTATTCGATTCGATTCAATTCGATTCGTTTTTTCTGAAACAATTCGATTCTTTTTTATTCCACTTTTTTCGATTAGATTCATTTGGATTCAATAGTTTTTGATTCGATTAGATTCGATTCTTTTCAAATCGATTCGATTCAATTCTTTTTGATTCGTTTATTTTGAAACCATTCGAATGTTTTCGGTTCGATCAGATTCTTTTCGATTCAATTCGATTCGATTCGAAACTCTGATTCAATTGTTTTCGATTCGATTGGATTCGATTGTTTTCAATTCGATTTGATTCAATTCTTTTCGATTAGATTTGATTCTTTTCGATTCGATTCGATTTTTTCTATGCGATTCTTTTTTATTTGATTTATTTCGATTGTTTCCTATTCGATTCTATTCTTTTTGATTCGATTCGATTCTTTTTTATTCGTTTAGAATTGATTAGATCCTTTTCGATATAATTCGATTCGATTTTTTTGATTCGATACGATTTTTTTCTTTTCGATATGATAGTTTTCGATTAGATTCTTTTCGATTCTATTTGATTCGATTCTTTTGGTTTCGATTCGATTTGATTCGAATCTTTCGATTCGAGTCTTTTCAATTCGAATTCCTTTCTTTTAAAATCAATTCGATTCAATTCTTTTCGATTTGATTCACTTCGATTCGTTTTTTTCTGAAAAAATTCGATTCTTTTTGATTCCATTCTTTTCGGTTAGATTCATTTGGATTCGAAACTTTTTCGATTCGATTAGATTCGATGCTTTTTTTTAATTTTTATTTATTTATGATAGTCACAGAGAGAGAGAGAGAGAGAGGCAGAGACATAGGCAGAGGGAGAAGCAGGCTCCATGAACCAGGAGCCCTATGTGGGATTCGATCCCGGGTCTCCAGGATCGCGCCCTGGGCCAAAGGCAGGCGCCAAACTGCTGCGCCACCCAGGGATCCCTAGATTTGATTCTTATGAATCGATTTGATTCTTTTTGATTCGTTTCTTTCTGATTCCATTCGAATCTTTTTGGTTCGATTAGATTCTTTTCGATTCAATTCGATTTGAATGGAAACTCTTCGATTGAATTCTTTTCAATTCGATTCTTTTCGATTCGATTCAATTCGATTCTTTTCGATTTGATTCAATATATTTCTTTTCGATTCGATTTTTTCAATTCAATTCCTTTTTATTTGATTTGTTTCAATTATTTTCGATTCGATTCGATTCTTTTCAATTCGATGCAATTCGATCCTTTTGGATTCGATTCGATTCAATTCCATTTTTTTCGTATCGATACGATAGTTTCCGATTCTTTCTTTTCGATTCTATTCGATGTGATTCTATTTGTTTCGATTCCATTTGCATGTGGAAGTATCAGGCCTCTACTCACCATTATCAGAGTTGAATATAGCGATTTCAAACGGCCTTCTTCCATCAGAGTGTAGCTAGTTTCTAACTCCAATGTACGAGTGGGTAGCAGATATCAGCCTCCCAGGCGTACACACTTTTGAGAGTTGAGCTTATGGCCTGTACTTCCCACATCCTCCTCCAAGTACACTGCACTGGTAACAGGCCTAGGCTTGATGAGTGACTGAAGTGTTGTGAGAGATAAGACGAAAGTCCTGGCACACAAGACTAGGGCCTCGAAGCTCAATCCAGCGATTTCCTAGTAATTCATGTCTTAGACAGGTGCTACATACTAAGTTCCATACGTGAGAGCAAGCTGAACCCCAAGTCCAAAAGCATCTCTCTTCCAAGAGTTGAGTTCACACCCAAACCCTCACAGTTCCACATTGCCTGCAAAATGAGTTTTGAACATCTTCACCAGAGACGTTTGTCAGAAGCTTCTGAGAAGCAAGTGGAATTATGCAGGCCTGGAAGGTGTCTCCAAGTGCAGTAGAGTGGTATTCTTCGAACCTCCTGAGTTAGAAGACTGCTATGATCTTACGGCCATTAGAATGCAGCCAGTTGAAAGCTGGCTTCTAGGCATGCTCTATTGTGAGAGTTGAGCTCAGGGCAGGACCCTCCCGCATCCTGCCTGCCCATAGTCATACCTGCTAACATCCTTAAGTGAGATGATGGGAGAGGTTGGAGAAAAGCAAGTGGAAGTGCCAGGACTGTACTCACGTGCATCTGACTTCAATACAGCGATTGCCAACGTCCTTGTTCAATTACAGTGTAGCTTGGCTATACCTCGCTTCGATAAGTGTTTAGCAGACATCAGCCTGCAAAGCATACACATTACTGAGAGTTGAGCTTATGACATGTACCTCCCCAATCCTGACTGCCTGAAAGTTCGGCTTCCACAGCATTTCGTTGTATACGGGAGAGAAGCGGAGTATAAACCAAGTGTCTCCCTTGTCAATATTGCGCCTAGCAGACAGCTGCCTACTAGGCATGCACACTCCTTTGGCTTGAGCTTATGGCTTGTACCTTCCACAAGCTGACCGCCTGTACGCTTCACTTCCAAAGAATTTCGTTCGATTCGGGATGCAATTTTTGCAAGAGCCAAGTGTCTCTTAGTAAAATCCAGCGACTTCTGAGGAATTCCTCCCTAAGATGGGAGCTACATACTAACATCCAACCTGAGAACGTAGCTGAAAGCTCTCTCTTGGGGAACTTCCCACTCGGAGATAAGCTGAAACATGGTCCTTCCCAGTTCCATACTGCCTACAGATACAGTTACGAACATCCTCACTAGACATGTTTGTCAGAAGCTCATGGGACGCAAGGGCCAGCGGCAGGGTTCAATGGTTGTGTCTCCAGGTGCAGTAGAGCGGTAGTGATGGAACATCCCACCTTACAATGCTACGTTCTCACGGCCATCAGAACGAGCTAGTAGAAAATTGGCTTCTAGGCATGCTTCCTTCTGAGGCTGAGTTCAGGGAAGGACCATCTTGCATCCTGCCTGACCGTAGACGTAACTGCTAATATCCTTAGGTGCTGGGAGAGGGTGGCGAAATGCATGTCAAAGTGTCAGGCCTCTACTCACGATTATCTGAGTTGAATACAGCGATTTCAAACAGCCTTCTTCAAAGAGTGTAGCTAGTTTCTAACTCCCATGTACGAGTGGGTAGCAGACATCTGCCTCCCAGGCGTACACACTTTTGAGAGTTGAGCTATAGCCTGTACTTCCCACATCCTGCCTGCAGGTACACTTCGCTGCAAACAGGCCTAGGCTCGATGCGTGACTGAAGTGCTGTGAGAGGTAAGTGGAAAGTCTCGGCACACAAAACAAGTGCCTCCCAGCTCAATCCAGCGATTCCCAGTAATTCCTGTCTTAGACAGGTGCTACATACTAAGTTCCATACGACAGAAGCTAGCTGAACCCCGAGTCCAAAAGCATCTCTGTTCTGAGAGTTGAGCTCACACTCAGTCCCTCACAGGTCCACACTGCCTGCAGAATGAGTTTCCAACATCTTCACCACAGACGTTTGTCAGAGGCTTCTGAGACACAAGTGGAACAATGCAGACCTGGAGGGTATGTCCAGGTGCAGGAGAGTGGTAATCTTGGAACCTCCTGACTCAGAATACTGCTGCGTTCTCACTGCCATGAGAACGCAGCTGGTTGAAAGCTGGCTTCTAGGCATGCTTCCTTGTGAGAGCTGAGGTCAGGGCAGAACCCTCTCGCATCCTGACTGCCCGTAGACATAGGTCGTAGCATAAGTACGTGAGGTGCTGGAAGGGGTTTTGTGAAGATCTTGTGGAAGTGACAGGCCTGCACTCTCGTGTATCTGAGTTCAACACAGCGATTGCCAACGTCCTTGTTCAGTTTGAGTGTAGCTCGGTTCTAGCTCCCCTGAATAAGTGCCTAGCAGACATCGGCCTGCAAAGCATACACAGTTTGAGAGTTGAGCTCATGGCCTTTACCTCGGCCATCCTGACTGCCTGTACGGTCCGCTTCCACAGCATTTCGTTGTATGCGGGACAGTAGCGAAGTGAGAACCAAGTGTCTGCCTTGTCAGTTTCGCGCCCAGCAGACGGCTGCCTCCAAGGCATGCGCACTCCTTTGGATTGAGCTTATGGTTTGTACCTCCCACACGTTGACCGCCTGTATGCTTCGCTTCCAAAGGATTTCGTTCGATACGGGACGCAAGCTTTGTGAGCGGCACGTGACTCTTAGCTCAATCCCAGCGACTTCCGAGCAATTCCTCCCTCAGAAGGGAGCTGCATACTAACTTCCAAACCCGAGTACCTTGTTGAAAGCTATCTCTCTGGGGAACTTCCTCCTGTGAGGTGAGCTGACACGCGGTACTTCCCAGTTCCACACTGCCTGCACATGGATTTACGAATATCCTCACTAGACTTGTTTGTCGGAAGCTCGTGGGACGCAAGGGCCAAGGTGCAGTCTTCAACGTTTGTGTCTCCAGGGTTGGTAGAGCGGTATTGACGGAACGTCCTGACTTACAATGCTGCTTCTTTTTCACGGCCATAACGACTCAGCTAGTGGAAAGCTAGCTTGCAGGCATGCTTCCTTTTGAGAGCAGAGCTCAGGGCAGGACCCTCCCGCATCCTGCCAGACTGTAGACGTAGAGGCTAACATCCTTATGTTAGGTGCTGGGAGATGTGGTGAGAAAAGCATGTGGAAGCGTTGGGCCTGAACTCACGCATATCTGAGTTGAATACAGCGATTTCCAACGGCCTTCTTCCATCAGAGTGCAGCTAGTTTCTACCTCCCATGTACGAGTGGATAGCAGACATCTGCCTCCCAGGCGTACACACTTTTGAGTGTTGAGCTTATGGCCTGTACTTCCCACATCCCGCCTGCAGGTACACTTCGCTGCAAACAGGCCTAGGCTCGATGCGTGACTGAAGTGTTGTGAGAGGTAAGCGGAATGTCCCGGCACACAAGACAAGTGCCTCCAAGCTCAATCCAGCGATTTCCTAGTAATTTCTGTCTGAGACTGGTGCTACACACGAAGTTCCATAGGTGAGAAGCTGGCTGAACGCCCTGTCCACAGGCAACTTACTTCTGAGAGTTGAGCTCACACTCAGTCCCTCACAGGTCCACACTGCCTGCAGAATGAGTTTCCAACATCTTCACCACAGACGTTTGTCAGAGGCTTCTGAGACACAAGTGGAACAATGCAGACCTGGAGGGTATGTCCAGGTGCAGGAGAGTGGTAATCTTGGAACCTCCTGACTCAGAATACTGCTGCGTTCTCACTGCCATGAGAACGCAGCTGGTTGAAAGCTGGCTTCTAGGCATGCTTCCTTGTGAGAGCTGAGGTCAGGGCAGAACCCTCCCGCATCCTGACTGCCCGTAGACATAGGTCGTAGCATAAGTACGTGAGGTGCTGGAAGGGGTTTTGTGAAAATCTTGTGGAAGTGACAGGCCTGCACTCTCGTGTATCTGAGTTCAACACAGCGATTGCCAACGTCCTTGTTCAGTTTGAGTGTAGCTCGGTTCTAGCTCCCCTGAATAAGTGCCTAGCAGACATCGGCCTGCAAAGCATACACAGTTTGAGAGTTGAGCTCATGGCCTTTATCTCGGCCATCCTGACTGCCTGTACGGTCCGCTTCCACAGCATTTCGTTGTATGCGGGACAGTAGCGAAGTGAGAACCAAGTGTCTGCCTTGTCAGTTTCGCGCCTAGCAGACGGCTGCCTCCAAGGCATGCGCACTCCTTTGGATTGAGCTTTTGGCTTGTACCTCCCCATAGCCCGAGGAGAAGGTGCAGGGTGACACTTTAAGCTGAATGACCTGTGTCTTCAAGAAGTTGGCTTTCTTTACTTTGGAAGGATATCATTCCAAAAAAATTAAAAAGAAGGAAGAAGAAAAAAGTACCTATAATGAAAAGAGTATTATCCCTGAGACATGTTAGGAAGCTTTGCCACTGCCATCAAGTTGGGTGACACAAAAGGCAATCTGGAATGAAGAAGCAGGAACATATTAACTGTCTATTTAATAAAATACATTCATTATACAAATCTCCTTCTTCCTGCTACTTGGACTCTCATTCTTATAGATTAGGAGGAGGTTCCTCTCTTTCACAATTGCTGCAGAATCGTTTTGTATGAAGTATGGTCGTGCCTCCCCGACCCCCTGAAAACCATGATCATCGATGTTGACTGCTGGATCTGTCACCTCAGCAAACTGGACGTGACTTGTGCCTTGTTGGATTGCCAGAATGTAGAAAGAAATGTACTTTTCTTTTTTTAACAATGTAATTGGTACTTGATAAGGACCGAACATTATTTTAGTTCATGTTTAATTTAAATTAAATATATTCTGTGGTTTAAAAAAATAGAATCGAATCGAATAGAAAATAATTGAAACAAATCAAATAAAAAGGAAACAAATGGAAAAAATTGAATCGAAATGAAATGAATTGAATCGAATTGAAAATAATCAAATCGAATCGAATCGATTTGAAAATAATCGAATCGAAAAGAATTCAATCGAAGTATTTCAAATCAAATCGAATTGAATCGAAAAGAATTTAATCGAACCGAAAAGATTTGAATGGAATCAAAAAGAAACGAATCAAATAGAATCGAATAGAATCGAATCGAAAATAATTGAATCTAATCGAATCGAAAAGTATCGAATCCAAATAAATCTAATCGAAAGGAGTAGAATCAAAAATAATTGAATTGCTTCAGAAAAAACGAATTGAATTGAATCGAATCGAAAAGAATTGAATCGAATCGATTCTAAAAGAAAGGAATTCGAATCGAAAAGACTCGAATCGAAAGATTAGAATCAAATCGAATTGAAACAAAAAGTATCGTATCGAATACAATCAAAAAGAAACTAATCGAAAACTATCATATCGAAAATAAAAAAATCATATCAAATTAAAAAAAATCGAATCGAATCGAATTGAAAAGTATCTAATCAATTCAAAACGAATCAAAAAGAATCGAATCGAATCGAAAAGAATCAAATCGAATCGAATAGAAAATAATCGAAACAAATCAAATAAAAAAGAATCGAATAGAAAAAAATTGAATCGAATCAAAAAGAATCAAATCGAATTGAAAAGAATTGAATCAAATCGAATCGAAAACAATCGAATCCAATCGAATCCAATTGAAAACAATTGAATCGAACAGATTCGAATCCAATCGAATTGAATCGAAAAGAATCTAATCGAACCGAAAACATTCGAATAGAATCAAAAAGAAATGAATTAAATAGAATCAAATCGGAATGAATCAAAAAGAATCGAATCTAATCGAATCAAAAATATTCGAATCCAAATGAATTGAGTCCAAAGGAGTGGAATGGAAAAGAATCGAATCGTTTAGAAAGAAATGAATCGAATTGAATCGAATCTAATCCAAAATAATCGAATCAAATCGAATTGAAAAGAATCAAATCGAATCAAAAAGAATCAAATCGAATTGAAAAGAATTGAATTCAAAATAATCGAATCAAAGAGTCGAATCGAAAAGAATCGAAACGATTTGAATAAACTGAATCAAAGAGTCTCGAAAAGAATTGAATCGAATCAAATCAAAAAGAATCGAAACGAATTGAAAAGAATCGAATGGAATCGAATCAAAAAGAATCGAATCATACCGATTTGAAAAGAAAGACGTTCGAATTGAAAATAATCGAATCAAAAAAAATCGAATCAAATCGCACCGAATCAAAAGAATCGAATCTAATGGAAGTGAAAATAATCGAATCAAATCGAATCGAATCAAAAAGAATCAAATTGAATCAAATCGAAAGGAATCGAATTGAATCGATTCGAAAAGAAAGGAATTCAAATCAAAAACTTTCGAATAGAAAGATTCGAATTGAATCAGATCGAATCAAAAAGAATCGAATTGAATCGAGTAGAAAAGAAACGAATAGAAAACTATCGAATGTAAATGAAAAAAATCGAATCGAAGAGAATTGAATCGAATCGAAGAGAATCGAATCGAAACGAAAAGGATCGCATCTAATTGTATCGAATAGAAAATAAATCAAAACGAAAAGAATTGAATCGAATCGAAAAGGATTGAATCGAATCAAATTGAATAGAAAAGAATCGAATCTAATCGAAAAGAATCGAATCTAATAGAAAAAAATCAAATCAAATCGAAAAGAATCGAATCGAATCGAAAAGAATCGAATCGAATTGAAAAGGATCGAATCGAATCAAATCGAATAGAAAAGAATCGGATCGAATCAAAAAGAATCGAATCAAATTGAATCGAAAAGAATCAAATCCAATCGAAATGAATCGAATCGAATCGGAAAGAATCGAATCGAAACGAAAATAATCAAATCGAATCGAATCAAAAAGAACTGAATCGAATCAAATTGAAAAGAATCGAAACTAATCGAATGAAATCGAAAATTATCTAATCGAATCAATTCTAAAAGAAAGAATTCGAATAGAAAAGACTCGAATCGAAAGATTCGAATCAAATCGAATCGAAACAAAAAGAATCGAATTGAATAGAAATTAAAAGAAAAGAATCGAAAACTATCATATCGAAACGTAAAAAATCATATCAAATCGAATCGAATTGAAAAGGATCGAATCGATTCGAAATGAATCAAAAAGAATCGAATCGAAAAGAAACGAATCAGAAAGAATCGAATTGAATCGAAAAGAATAGAATCTAAAAGAATTGAAAAGAATCGAATCAAAATAAATCGAGTCGAAAGGCGTGGATTTGAAAAGAATTGAATCGATTCGAAAAAAATGAATCGATTGAATCAAATCAAATCGAAAATAATCGAATTGAAAAGAATAGAAAAGTATTGAATCGAATCGAAAACAATCGAATCGAACCGAAACGAAAAGAATCAAATCGAATCGAAAAGAATAGAATCGAATTGAATCGAAAAGAATCGAATCGAATTGAAAAGGATCGAATTGAATCAAATCGAATAGAAAAGAATCGGATTGAATTGAAAAGAATCGAATCAAATTGAATCGAAAAGAATCAAATCCAATCGAAATGAATCGAATCGAATCGGAAAGAATCGAATCGAAACAAAAATAATCAAATCGAATCGAATCAAAACAACTGAATCGAATCAAATTGAAAAGAATCGAAACTAATCGAATGAAATCGAAAAGAATCTAATCGAATCAATTCTAAAAGAAAGGAATTCGAATCGAAAAGACTCGAATAGTAAGATTTGAATCAAATCTAATCGAAACAAAAAGAATAGAATCGAAAAGAAAGGAATCGAAACTATCATATCGAAACGTAAAAAGTCATATCAAATCGAAAAAAATCTAATCGAATCGAATTGAAAAGGATCAAATCGATTCGAAATGAATCAGAAAGAATTGAATCGAAAAGAATCGAATCGAAAAGAAACGAATCAAAAAGAATCGAATTGAATCGAAAAGAATAGAATCTAATCGAATTGAAAAGAATCGAATCAAAATAAATCGAGTCGAAAGGCGTGGAATTGAAAAGAATCAAATCGATTCGAAAAAAACGAATCGATTGAATCGAGTCGAATCGAAAATAATTGAATTGAATCGAATTGAAAAGAATAGAAAAGAATCGAATCGAAAAGAATCGAATCGAACCGAAACGAAAATAATCAAATCGAATCGAAAAGAATCGAATCGAATTGAATCGAAAAGGATCGAATCGAAAGACTCGAATCATAAAGAATCGAATCGAATCAAAGAGTCGAATCGAAAAGAATCGAATCGATTTGAAAAAAAACGAATTGATTCAAATCGACTCGAAAAGAATTGAATCGAATCAAAAAGAATCAAATAGAATCAAAAAGAGTCGAATCGAATCAAATCAAAAAGAATCAAATCAAATCGATTTGAAAAGAAAGAAATTCGAATCGAAGAGACTCGAATCGAAAATAATCGAATCGAATGGAATCAAAAATAATCGAATCGAATCGCACTGAATCAAAAGAATTGAATCGAATGGAAGTGAAAATAATCGAAACGAATCGAATCAAAAAGAATTGAATCGAATCGAAAAGAATCGAATCGAATCAATTCAAAAAGAAAGGAATTCAAATCAAAACCACTCGAATAGAAAGATTCGAATCGAATCAAATTGAATCGAGAAGAATCGAATCGAATCGAATAGAAAAGAAACGAATAGAAAACTATCAAAGAGAAATGGAAAAATCGAATCGAATCGAAGAGAATCGAATCGAATCGAAAAAGATCGAATCGATTCGAATATAAGAATCGAATAGAATCGAAAAGAATCGAATTGAATCGAAAAGGATTGAATCGAATCAAATCAAATAGAAAAGAATCGGATCGAATCGAAAAGATTCGAATCGAATCGAAACAAAAAAGAATCGCATCGAATAGAATCGAAAAGAACGATTCGAAAACTATCGTATCGAAACCAAAAAAATCGAATCGAATCGAATCTAAACAAAAAGGATCGAATCGAATCGAATTGAAAAGAATCGAATCGAATCGAATCGAAAATAATTGAAACAAATCAAATAAAAAAGAATCAAATAGAAAAAATCAAATTGAAAAGAAATGAATTGAATCAAAAAGAATCTAATTGAAAGGAATCTAATCGAATAGATTCAAATCGAATCGAGTCGAAAAGAATTGACTCGAAACGAAAAGAATTGAATCGAAAAGTATCGAATCGAATTGAAAAAAACGAATCAAATCTAATCTAAAAGAATTGAATCGAATCGAATCGAATTGAAAAGATCATATCGAATCGAATAGAAAAGAATCGAATTGAATCAAATCGATTTGAAAAGAATGGAATTCGAATCGAAAAGAATCAAATAGAATCGAATTGAAAAGAACTGAATCGAATCAAATAGAAAAGAATAGAATTGTAAAGAATCGAATAGAATAGATTCAAATCGAGTCGAATCGAATCGAAAAGAATGGAATTGAATCGAAAAGGATCGAATCGAATCAAATCGAATATAAAAGAAACGAATCGAATCGAAATCGAATCGAATCGAATCGAATCGAATCGAAAAGAATTTTAAAAAGTCAAATAAAAAAGTATCAAATCGAATCGAAAAGTATCGAATTGAATTGATTCGATTCAAAAAGAATCGAACCGAATCAAATCGAAAGAATTGAAGCGAATTGAATCAAAAAGAACCTAATCCAAATGATTCAAATCGAAAAGAATCAAATCAAATCAAATAAAAAAGAATGGAATCAAATCAAATCCAATCTAAAAGAATCGAAACAAATCGAATGAAAAAGAATTGAATCAAATCACAAAAATCGATTTGAACTGAAAAGAATCGAATCAAAAAGAACCGAATTGATTCAAATCGAAAAGAATCGAATTGAAAGGAATCTAATCGAATAGATTCAAACTGAATCGGATCGAAAAGAAAGGAATCAAATCGATTCGAAAAGAAAGGAATTCGAATCGAAAAGACTCGAATCGAAAAGAATCAAATCGAATCGATTCGAAAAAAATCGAATCGAATCGCATGGAATCAAAAGAATCGAATCGAATGGAAGTGTAAAGAATCGAATCGAATCGAAAAGAATCGAATCAAAAAGAATCGAATCGAATCAAATCGAAAAGAATCGAGTCGACACATTTGATTCGAATCGAATCAAATTGAAAAGAAATGAATCGAAAACAATCGAATCAAATTGAAAAAAATCGAATCGAATTGAATCGCATCCAAAAAAAATCCAATGGAATCGAATCGAAAAGAATCGAATCGAATCAAATCGTTTGGAAAAGGAATTCGAATCGAAAAAACTCGAATCATAAGATTCAAATCGAATCAAATAAAAAAGAAACGAATCAAAAACTATCGAATCAAAACGAAAAAAATCGAATCGAATCGAATCGAATCGAAAAGGATTGAATCGAATCGTATCGAATAGAAAAGAATCAAATCAAATCGAAAAGAATCGAATCGAATCGAAAAGAAAAAATCTAATAAAAAATTGTATTGAAAATATTGAATTGAATGGAAAAGAATCGAATCAAATCAAAAAGAATTAAATTGAATCGAACCGAAAACAATCGAATCGAATCGAATCGAATTGAAAGGAAACGAATCAAAAACTATCATATCGAAATGAAAAAAATCGTATCGAATCGAAATAAATCAAATCGAATCGAATCGAAAGGGATCGAATTGATTCGAAACGAATCAAAGAGTCGAATTGAATGGAAAAGAATCGAATCGAATCGAAAATAATTGAAACAAATCAAATAAAAAACGAATAGAAAAAAATCAAATCGAATCGAAAAGAATCGAATCGAATAAAAAAGAATTAAATCGAATCGAACCGAAAACAATCGAATCAAATCAAATTGAAAAGAATTTAATCGAAGAGTTTCGAATCGAATTGAATGGAATCTAAAAGAATCGTATCTAATCGAATCGAAAAGAATCGAATCCAAATGAATTGAGTCGAAAGGAGTGGAATCGAAAAGAATCGAATCATTTAGAAAAAAAGAATCAAAATGTATCGAATCGAATCGAAAATAATCAAATCGAATCGAATTGAAAAGAATAGAAAAAATCGAATCGAAGAGAATCGAATCGAATCGAAAAGAATCGAATCGAATTGAATCAAAAAGAATCGAACATAATCGAATCGAAAAGAATCGAATCAAATAGAAAAGAATCGAATCCAAAATAATCGAATTGAAGAGTCGAATCGAAAAGAATGGAATCAAATCCAAAAGAATGGAATCGAATCGATTCGAAAAGAAAGGAATTCAAATCAAAAAGACTCGAATAGAAAGATTCGAATTGAATCGAATAGGTAAGAATCAAATCGAATCAAATCAAATCCATTAGAAAAGAAAGGAATTTGAATTGAAAAGACTCGAATTGAAAAGAATCGAATCGACGCGATTCGAAAAAAATCGAATCAAATCACACGGAATAAAAGAATCAAATCAAATGGAAGTGTAAAGAATCGAATCGAATCGAAAAGAATTGAATCGAATCGAAAAGAATTGAATCGAATCGAAAGATTCAAATCGAATCAAATCGAAAAGAAACGAATCAAAAACTATTGAATCAAATCGAAAAAAATTGAACCGAATTGAATCGCATCGAAAAAAATCAAATCGAATCGAATCGAAAAGAATCGAATCAAATAAAAAGAATTGAATCAAATCGTTTTGAAAAGAAAGGAATTCGAATTGAAAAGACTCGAATCGTAAGATTCGAATCGAATCAAATCAAAAAGAAACGAATCAAAAACTATCAAATCGAAATAAAAAAATCGAATCGAAAAGAATCAAATCAAATCGAAAAGGATCAAATTGAATCATATCGAATAGAAAAGAATCAAATCAAATTGAAAAGAATCAAATCGAATAGAATCGAATCGAATAGAATAGAAAAGAATAAAAAAATCTAATAAAAAAGAATCGAATCGAATCGAAAATATCGAATCAAATGGAAAAGAATCGAATCAAATGGAAAAGAATTGAGTGGAAAAGAATCGAATCGAATTGAATCGAAAGGAATTGAATCGAATCTAAAAGAATCGAATCGAATCTAAAAGAATCGAATCGAATCGAAAGGAATCGAAAATAGAAAACTGTCGATTCGAATCTAAAAGAATCGACTCAAATCGAATCGAAGAGAATCGAATTGAATCAAAAAAATGGAATTGAACCTTAAAGAATAGAATCGAATCGAAAAGAATCGATTCGAATCGAAAAGAACCGAATCGAATCAAATCGAAAAGAATCGAATTGAAAAGAATCTAGACGAATAGCTTCAAATCGAATTGAATCGAATCGAATATAATCGAATCGAATTGAATTGAAAAAATAGATTCGAATGGAATCAAAAAGAATCGAATCAAGTCAAATCGATTCGAAAAGAAAGGAATTTGAATCGAATTGAATCGAAAAGAATTGAATAGATTCGAATCGAATCGAATTGAAAAAATTTGAAACGAATCTAATCAGATCGAATGGAATAGAATCAAATCAAATAGAAAAGAATTGAATTGAATCGAACCGAATCAAAAATAATCAAATAGATCGAATCAAAAAGAATCGAATCGATTTGAAATGAATAGAGTAGAATCAAATCGAAGCGAAGTGAAAAGATTCGAATCGAATCGAAAAGAATTGAAATGAATCGAACTGAATCCAAAAGAATTGAATCGAATCAAACAGTATAGAATCGAATGCAAAGAATCGAATCAAATAAAAAAGAATCGAATCAAAAAGAATTGAATCGAAACGAAAAGAATCCAACTGTATCGAATCAAATCATAAACAATCAAATCGAATCGAATCGAAAAGAATCAAATTGAATCAAATCGAAAAGAATCGAATGGTATCGAATTGAATCGAAAAGAATCGAATCATATCTAATTGAATTGAAAAGAATCAAATCGAAAAGAATCGAATCGTATCAAATCGAATCGAATCGAAAAGAATCAAATTGAAAAAAAAAGAAAAGAATCAAATTGAATAGCATCGAAAAGAATCGAATCGAATCGAATCGAAAAGAATTCAATCGAATTGAATCGAATCGAAAAGAATTCAATCGAATTGAATCGAATCAAAAAGAATCGAATCGAACCGAAAAGAATCAAATCGAATGGAATCGAATAGAATTTAATTGAATGGAAAAGAATTGAATTGAATCGAAAAGAATCAAATAGATTCAAATCGAATCGAATTGAAAAAATTTGAAACGAATCTAATCAGATCGAATGGAAAAGAATCGAATCAAATCGAAAAGAATTGAATCAAATCGAACCGAATCAAAATAATCGAATAGATCGAATCAAAAAGAATCGATCGATTTGAAATGAAAAGAGTAGAATCTAATCTAAGCAAAGTGAAAAGATTTGAATCGAATTGAAAAGAATCGAAACCAATCGAATTGAATCCAAAAGAATTAAATCAAATCGAACAGTATCGAATCGAATCCAAAGAATCGAATTGAATCAAATCGAAATGAATCGAATCGAAAAGAATCGAATCGAAACGAAAAGAATCCAATTATATCGAATCAAATCGTAAACAATCAAATCGAATCGAATTGAATTGAATCGAAAAGAATCGAAGGGTATCGAATGGAATCGAAAAGAATCAAATCATATCTAATTGAATTGAAAAGAATCAAATCGAATAGAACTGAAAAGCATGGAATCGAATCGAATCGAATCGAAAAGAATCAAATCGTATCGAATCGAATCAAAAAGAATCTAATCGAATAGCATCGAAAAGAATCGAAATGAATAGAAAAAAATCAAATCGAAAAGAATCGAATCGAATTGAATAGCATCGAAACGAATCGAATCAAAACGAAAAGAATCAAATCTAATCGAATCAAAAAGAATCAAATCGTATCGAATGGAATCAAAAAGAATCGAATCATATTGAATTGAATTGAAAAGAATTGAATCAAATAGAACTGAAAAGAATCGAATCGAATCGAATCGAAAAGAATCGATTCCAATGGAATTGAATTGAAAAGAATCAAATCGAACAGAACCCAAAAAAATCAAATCAAATCGAATCGAAAAGAATCAAATTGTATCGAATCGAATAGAAAAGAATCGAATCGAATCCATCGAAAAGAATCAAATCAAATTGAAAAGAATCGAATCAAATCGAAAAGAATCGAATTGAATAGCATCGAAATGAATCGAATTGAATCGAAAAGAATCGAATTGAATAGCAGCGAAACGAATCGAATCAAAATGAAAAGAATCGAATCGAATCGAAAAGAATCGAATCGTATCGAATGGAATTGAAAAGAATCGAATCATATCGAATTGAATCGAAAAGAATCGAATCGAATAGAATCGAAAAGAATCGAATCAAATACAATCGAAAAGAATCGTATTGAATCGAATCGAATTGAATCGAAAAGAATCGAATTGAATCTTATATACTCGAATCAAAAAGAATCGAGTTGATTCAAATCAAAAATATCAAACCGAATCGAAAAGAATAGAATTGAAAAGAAAAGAATTGATTCAAATCGAAAATAATCGAATTGAATCAAAACGATTCGAATCGATATGAAACAAATCGAATCGAAAATAATAGAATTAAATCGAACTGAATCGAAATGAAAATAATCAAATTGAATCGAATTGAAAATAATCGAATCGAATCGAAAAAAATTGAATCGAATCGAATCGAAAATAATCGAATTGAATTGAATTGAAAATAATGAAATCGAATCGAAAATAATCGAATCAAAAGTAATCTTATCGAATCGAAAATAATCGAATCGAATCGAATCAAATAAAAAATAATTGAACCAAATCGATCGAATTGAATTGAAAATAATTGAATCGAATCGAACCGAATTGAATCGAAAATAAGCGAATCGAATCGAATTGAAAATAATCGAATCGAATTGAGAAGAATCGATCGAATGAAAAATAATCAGATCGAATTGAAAATAATTGAATCCAATCCAATCAAATCGAATCGAAAATAATCAAATTGAATTGAATTGAATCGAAAGTAATCGAGTCAAATCGAAACTAATCGAATCGATTCAAATCGAATCGAATCGAAAATAATCAAATCGAATCGAAAATAATCGCATCAAATCGAATTGAATCGAAAATAATCGATTCGCATCGAATCGAATTGAAAATAATCCAATCAAATTGAATTGAAAATAATCCAATCGAATCGAAAAGAATCCAATCGAATCAAAAAGAATCCAATCGAAAAGAATCGAATCGATTCGAATTGAAAATAATCGAATCGAATCGAATCGAAAATAATCGATTCGCATCAAATTGAATCAAATCGAAAATAATTGAATCGAATTGAATAAAAAATAATCGAATCGAATCGAAAATAATGGAATCGAATATAAAAGAATCGAATCGAAAATAATCGAATGGATTCAAATCGAAAAGAATGGAATCGAAGAGAATCGAATTGAATCAAAAATAATTGAATCGAAACGAATCGAAAATAATCGAATCGAATCGAAAAGAATCGAATCAAATCGAATTGATAATAATCTAATCGAATCATCAAATCGAATCGAATAGAATCGAATCGAATCGAAAAGAATGGAATAGAAGAGAATCGAATCGAAAATAATCGAATCAAATCAATAGAATCGAAAACAATCAAATAAATGGAAACCAAAAGAATCGAATAGAATTGAAAAGAATCGAATTGAATCGAAAATAATCGAACCAAATCGAATTGAATCAAAAATAATCGAACCAAATCGAATCGAAAATAATCGAATCGAATCGAATTGAATCAAAATATCGATTCATATCAAATCGAATTGAATAGAAAATAATAGAATTGAATTGAATCGAAAATAATCAAATCGAATTGAAAATAATCGAATCGAATTGAAAATAATCGAATCGAAAATAATCGAATCGATTCGAATGGAAAATAATCGAAACGAATCGAAAAGAATCAAATCGAAAATAATCGAACCGAATCGAAAATAATCGAATCGAATCGAATCAAAAATAATCGAATCGAATCGAATTAAAACGAATCGATTAGAAAATAATCGATTCACATCGAATCGAATCGAAAATAATCGAATCGAATCGAATTGAAAATAATCAAATCGAAAATAACTGAATCGAATAAAAAATAATCGAATCGAAAAGAATTGAGTCATTTGAATCATAAATATTGAATCGAATCGAAAAGAATTGAATCGAATTGAAAAGAATCGAATCGAATCGAAAATTATCGAATCGAATCGAATGTAATTGAATCAAAAATAATCAATTCGCATTGAAAAGAATCAGAAATAATCGAAATGAATTGAAAAGAATCGAATCAAATCGAAAATAATCTAAACTAATCCAATCGAATCAAATCGAAAATAATCGAACCGAATCGAACCGAATTGAATCTAAAGTAATCAAATCGAATCGAACCGAATTGATTCAAAAATAATCGAATCGAATGTAATCGAATCGAAAATAATCAATTCGCATCTAATCGAATCGGAAATAATCAAAATGAATTGAAAAGAATCGAATCGAATCGAAAATAATCTAAACTAATCCAATCGAATCAAATCGAAAATAATCGAACCGAATCGAACCGAATTGAATCTAAAATAATCGAATAGAATCGAACCGAATTGATTTGAAAATAATCGAATCAAATTGAATCGAAAATAATCGAATTGAATCGAATCGAATTGAATCAAAAATAATTGAATCAAATCGAAAATAATCGAACCGAATCACATCGAATTGAATTGAAAATAATCGATTCGAATCGAACCAAATTGAATAGAAAATAATCGAATCGAATCGAAAAGAATCGAATCGAATCAAAAAGAATTGAATCGAATTGAAAATAATCGAATCAAATCGAATCAAATCGAATCAAAAATAATCAAATTGATTTGCATTGAATCGAAAATAATTGCATCGAATCAAATTGAATCGAAAATAATCGATAGCATCGAATCGAATCGAAAATAATCCAATTGAATTGAAAAGATTCCAATCGAAAATAATCGAATTGATTCGAATCGAAAATAATCTAATCAAATTGAAAATAATCGAATCGAATCGAATTGAATCGAAAATAATCGATTCGCATCAAATCGAATCGAATTGAAAATAATCGAATCGAATAAAAAAGAATCGAATCGAAAAAAATCGATTCGAATCGAAAATATTTGAATCGAACCACAATGAATCGAATCAAATCAAAATAATCGTATTGAATTGAATAAAAAATAATCGAATCTAATGCAATCGAATCGAATCGAAAATATTCGAATACAATCGAATTGAATCGAAAATAATCGAATCGAATCAAATCGAATCAAAAATAATCGAATCAAACCATTGAGTTGAGTCAAATAAAAAATAATCGAATCGAATCGAAAAGAATCAAATTGAATCAAATCGAATCGAATCGAATTGAAAAGAATCGATCAAATCGAAAAGAATTGAATCGAATCGAAAAGAATCGAATCGAAAAGTATCGAATCAAATCGAATCGAATTGAATCAAAAAGAATTGAATCGTGGGATCCCTGGGTGGCACAGCGGTTTAGCGCCTGCCTTTGGACCAGGGCGCGATCCTAGAGACCTGGGATCGAATCCCACGTCAGGCTCCCGGTGCATGGAGCCTGCTTCTCCCTCTGCCTATGTCTCTGCCTCTCTCTCTCTCTCTCTGTGACTATCATAAGTAAATCATAAAAAAAATTTTAAAAAAAACTTAAAAAAAAGATTTGAATCGAATCGAAAGAATCGAATCAAATCGAAAAGAATCAAATCGAATCGAATAGAAAAGAATAGAATCGATTCGAAAAGATTCGAATCGGGATCCCTGGGTGGCGCAGCGGTTTGGCGCCTGCCTTTGGCCCAGGGCGCGATCCTGGAGACCCGGGATCGAATCCCACGTCGGGCTCCCGGTGCATGGAGCCTGCTTCTCCCTCGGCCTGTGTCTCTGCCTCTCTCTCTCTCTCTGTGACTATGACTATCATAAATAAATAAAAAAAAAATTAAAAAAAAAAAAAAAAAAAAAAAAAGAAAAGATTCGAATCAAATTGAATCAAATCGAAAAGAATCGAATCTAATCGAAAAAGATAGAATCAAAATGAAAAGAATCGAATCGAAACGAAAGATTTGAATCGAATTGAATCGAATCTAAAGGAATCGAATCGAATTGAAAAAATCGAATCGAATCAAAAAGAATAGAATAGAATCGAAGAGAATCGAATCGAAAAGAATAGAATCGAATCGTATCGAAAAGAATCGAATCAAATCGAATGGAAAAGAATCGAATCGAATAGAAAAAAATCGAGTCGAATTGAAAAGAATCAAATCGATTCATAAAGAATCGAATTGAATCACATCGAAAAGATTTCAATCGAATCGAACTGAAAAGAATCGAATCGAAACAAATCGAATCAAAAAGACTCGAATCGAATCGAATCAAATTGAATCAAATAGAAAAGAATCTATCGAATTGAAAAGAATCGAATCGATAAGAATCGAATTGAAAGAATTGCATCGAATCAATTCGAATCGAAAAGAATTGAATCGAATCGAATCGAAAAGAATCGAATCAAATCAAATCCCTAACCCTAACCCCTAACCCTAACACTAAACCTATCCTAAACCTAACTCTTAACCCTACCACTTAACCCTAACCCTAACTCTAACCATAACCCTAACCCTAACCCTAACCCCTATCCCTAACCCTAACCTGAACACTAACCCTAAACTTAACCCGTACACTAACCCTAACCGTACTCTAACCCTAACAGGTACCCTAACACTAACCTGTACCTCAACCCTAACCCATACCCTAACCCGTACCCTAAACCTAAGCCCACACCCTAACCCGTACACTAACCCGTCCACAACCCTAACCCTAACCATTACTCTAACACTAACCCGTACCCTAACCCGTACCCTAACCTGAATCCTAACCCTAACACTAACACGTACCTAACCATAACCCTAATCCTAACTCCTAACCCTAACCCTAACCCTAACATCTAACCCTAACCCTAAAACCTAACCCCTAACCCTAAACCTAAACCAAAAACAAACCCTAACCCTTAACCCTAACCTTAATCCCTACCCCTAACCCTAACCCTAACCGGAACCCCTAACCACTAACCCTAAACCTAACCCTAACCCTTAACCCTAACCCTTAACCCTAACCCTAACCCTAATCCTAACACTAACCCAAACCCTAACCCTAACCTTAACCCCTAACCTTAACACTAACACTAACACTACCCCCTAAACCTAACCCTAACCCCTAACCCTAACCCTAACCCGAAAACTAACACTAACACTAACACTAACCCTAACCCCTAACTCTAAACCTAAACCTAAACCTAACCTGAAACCTAACCCATACACTAAACCGTACCCTAACGCTAACACTCACCATAACATAAACCGAACCCTAACCTGTACCCTAACTCTAATCTGTACCCTAAACCTAACCCTAACCTGTACCCTAACACGCACCCAAACCCGTACCTTAACCCTAACCCTGTCCCGTACACTATCCCTAACCTTAACCCTTACACTAACCCTATTCCGTACCCTAACCCTAACCAGTACCCGTACCCTAACCCTAACCCGTTCCCTAACCGTAACCGTAACCCATACTCTAACCGTAACCCATACCCTAACCCCTAACCCTAATCCTAACCCTTAACCCTAACCCTTAACACTAACGCTAACCCTAACCCTTACCCTACCCAAACCCTAAAACTAATTCCTAACCCTAACCATAACCCTAACCCTAAGCTCTAAACCCTAACCCTAACCCCTAACCCATAACCCATAACCCCTAATCCTAACCCTAACCCTTAACCCTAACCCTAACCGTAACCCTAACACAAAACCTAACCTCTATACCTAACCCAAACCCCTAACCCCTAACCCTAACCCTAACCCTAACCTAATCCTTAACCCTACCCTTAACCCTAACCCGTACCCGTACCCTAGCCCTAACCCATACCCAAACCCATACACAAACCAGTACCCTAACCCTAACCCTAACCTGTTCCCTAAACGTAACCGTAACCCATACTCTAACAGTAACCCGTACCCTAACCCTAACCCAAACCCTAAACCTTAACATAACCCTAAACCTAACCCTAACCCCTCACCCTTACCCTAACCCTAAACATAACCCTAACCCTAAGCCTAGCCCTAACCCGTACCCAAACACATACACAAACCAGTACCCTAACCCTAACCCTAACCCGTTCCCTAAACATAACCGTAACCGTAATCTAACCGTAACCCGCACCCTAACCCTAACCCTTACCCTAACATAACATAACCCTAACCCTAACCCTAACCCTAACTCCTAACCCTAAACCTAACCCAAACCCTAACCCAAAACCTAACCCTTAACCCTAACCCTAACCCTTAACCCTAACCCTTAACACTAACCCTAACCCTAAACTAACCCAAACCCTAAACCTAATTCCTAACCCTAACCGTAATCCTAACCCTAACCCTGAACCCCCAAACCTAACCCTAATCCCTAACCAATAACCCATAAACCTAACCCTAACCCTAAATCTTAACCCAAACCCTTAACCCTAACCCTAACCCTAGCCTAAAACCTAACCCCTAACCCTAACCCAAACACCTAACCCCTAACCCTAACCCTAACTCTATTCCTTAACCCTACCCTTAACCCTAACCCTAACCCAAACCCTAACCCTAACCCCTAACCCTAACCATAACCCCAAACCTTAACCCTAACCCTAACACTACCCCTAACCCCTAACGCTATTTAATTACACTGAACCTCAACACTTAACCCTAAACGTAACCCTAACAATTACCCTAACCCTAACACTAACCGAACCCTAACCGTAACCCATACCCTAACCCTAACCCATACCCTAACCCTAAACCATACCCTAACCCTAACCCTAACCCGTACACTAACCCTAACCCTTACACTAACCCATACCCGTACCCTAACCCTAACCAGTACAGTAGCCCTAACCCGTACACTAACCAGTACCCTAACCCGTTCCCTAAACTGTTCCCTAACCATAACCGTAACCCGTACTCTAACCGTAACCCGTACCCTAACCCTAACACTAACCCTAAACCTTAACATAACCCTAAACCTAACCCCTAACCCTAAACCTAACCCTAACCCCTCATCCTTACCCTAACCCTAAACATAACCCTAACACTAACCCTAACCTTAACCCTAAACCTAACCATAAACCTAACCTGTAACCTAACCCATACACTAACCCATACCCTAAACCTAACCCTAACCCGTACCCTAACCCTAACCCTAACCCAATCCCTAAACCTAACCCTAACTCGTATCCTAACCCTAACCCGATCCTGTACCCTAACCCTAACCCTAACCCATACCCATACCCTAACCCTAACAATAACCCTAACCCATACCAAACCCATACCCTAACCCTAACCCGTACCATAACCCTAATCTTACAGACACCCTAACACAAACCCGTACCCTAACCATAACCTTAACCCTAAACTCACCCTAACCCTAACCCTAAAACTAACCCTAACCCAAACCCTAACCCCAAACCCTAACCCTAATCCTTAACCCTAACCCTTAATACTAACCCTAAACCTAACCCTAACCCAAACCCTAAACCTAATTCCTAACCCTAACCGTAACCCTAACCCTAAGCCCTAAACCCTAACCCTAACCATAACCTCTAACCCCTAACCCTAACCCTAATACTTAACCCTACCCTTAACCCTACCCTTAATCCTTAACCCGTACCCTAGCCCTAACCTGTACCCTAACCCATACACAAACCAGTACCCTAACCCTAACCTTAACCTGTTCCCTAAACGTAACCGTAACACGTACCCTAACCCTAACCCTAACCCTAAACCTTAACATAACCCTAAACCTAACCCCTAACCCTAAACCTAATCCTAACTCCTAAACATAACACTAACACTAACCCTAACCTTAACCCTAAACCTAACCTGAAACCTAACCCATACACTAACCCGTAACCTAATTCCTAAACCTAACAGTAACCCTAACCCTAACCCCTAACCCCCAACCCTAACCCTAACCCCTAACCCATAACCCCTAAACCTAACCCTAACCCTATTCCTTAACCCTACCCTTAACCCTAACCCAAACCCTAACCCTAACCCCTAACCGTAACCACAAACCTTAACCCTAACCCTAACCCTAACACTACCCCTAACCCCTAACCACTAACGCTATTTATTTACCCTGAACCTCAACAATTAACCCTAAACCTAACCCTAACCCTTACCCTAACCCTAACCCTAACTGAAGCCTAACCGTAACTCGTACCCTAACCCTAACCTGTACCCTAACCTAAACCATACTCTAACCCCAACCCTAACCCGTACACTAACCCTAACCCGTATCCTAACCCTAACCCGTACCCTAACTCTAACACATAACCTAAATCTAACCCTGACCCTAACCCAAACAATACCCTACCCCTAATTCTAACCTGTGCCCTAAACCTTACGCTAACCCCAACCCTAACGCTAACCTGTACACTAACCCTAAATGGTACCCTAACACTAACCCTAACCCGTACCCTAATCCTAACCCTAAAACTAACCCTAACCAATACCCTAACCCTATACCGTACCCTGCCCTAATTCTACCCATAAACCGTACCCAAACATTAAAACTACCCCTAAACCTAACCGTAACTAATCATAACCCTAACCCTATCTCTAAACCTAACCCTAACCCTAATCCTAAACTAACCCTAACCCTCACCCTAACCATATCCCTAACACGTAAAATAACCCTAACCCTAACCCATAAACTAAACCTAACCCTAACCCTAACCCTAGCAGTACCCTAACCCTAACCCAAACATGTACCTTAACCCTAACCCTATCCCTAAGCCGTACCCTAACCCTAACCCTAACCCTAACCCTAACCCAAACCCTTACCCTAACTCCTAACCCTAACTGTAACCCTAACCCTAACCCTAACCCCTAACACCTAACCCTAATCCTAAACCTAACCCCTAACCCCTAACCCTAACCCGAACCCGAACCCCTAACCCCTAACCCTAACCCTAAGCCTTAACCCTAACCCTTAACCATACCCCTAACCCTAACCCTAACCCTAAACCAAACCCTAACCCTAACTCCTAACACTAACCCTAACCCGTACCCTGCCCCTAAACCATAAACTAACCTGTACCCTAACCTGTACCCTAACCCGAACCCAAAACCTAATCCTATCCTGTTCCCTAACCCAAACCCTAACACTAACCCGTAACTGTACCCATACCCTAACCCATAAACAAACCCATACCTTACCCCTAACCCTAACCTGAACCCGTACCCTAAGCCTAACCCTAAACCCAACCCTAACCCTAACGCGTTCCCTAACCCTAACCCTAAACGTATCCCATACCCTAACCCAAACCCTAACCCTAACCCTAACCCATAACCTCACCCTAACCCTAACCCTAACCCTAACCCGTAAACTAAACCTAACACTATACCTAACTGTAAACAGTACCCTAACCCTAACCCTAACCCTAACCGAAACCTAACCCTAACACTAACCCTAACAGTAACCTACCCTAACCCTAATCTTAACCCTAACCCGTAACCTAAACCTAACCCTAACACTAGCCCTAAACAGTACCCTAAACCTAACTCTAACACGTACCCTAACCCAAACCCTAACACTAACCCTAAACCTAACCCTATCCTGTACCCTAACCCTAACCCTAAACCTAGCCCTAACCTGTAACCTAAACCTAACACAAACCCTAACTGTTACCAGTACTCTAACCCATACCTAAACCCGTACTGTAATCCATACCATATCTCTAAACCGTACCCTCACCCTAACCCTAACCCATACCCTAACCCTAATCTGTACCCTAAACCTAAGCCTAAACCAAACCCTAATCATAACCCTAACACTAACCCTAACCCGTAGCCTAACCCTAACCCAAACCCTAAACATAACCCGAACTATAACACTAACCCTAATCCGTACTCTAACCCTAACCGTAACTCTAACCTGTAACCTACCCCTAACACTAACCCTAACGCTAAACAGTACCCTAAAGCTAACCCCATCCCATACCCTAACCCTAAACCTAACCCTAAACCTAACCCAAAACCTAACCTTAACCTGTCCCTAATCCTAACCCGTACCCTAACGCTTACCCTAACCCTCACCTGTACCCTAACCCAAACTCTAACCCGTACCCTAACCCTAACCTTACCCCAACCCTAAACCTAATGAAACCCAATCCCAAATCCTAACCCTAACCCTAACCTAATCCTAACCTTAACCCTTACCCTATCCCTAACCCTAACCCGTAACCTAACCCTAACCCTAACCCTGAACAGTACCCTAACTTTAACCCTAACCCGTACCCTAACCCTAATCCTAACCGTAAACCTAAACCGAACCCTAAGCCATACCCTAACACTAACCCTAACCCTAACCCGTACCCTAACCTTAACACTAACACTAACCCGAACCCTAATCCATAACCTAACCCATACCCTAACCCGTAACCTAACCCGTAACCTAACCCTAACCCTAACCCTAACCCATAGCCTACCCCTAAACCTGAAACTACCCCTAACCCTAACCTGAACCCTAACACTAACCCTAACCCTAACCCTAACCCTAAGCTTAAACAGGACCCTAACCCATAACCTAACCCAAACTTTACAGCATTAAGTCAGTTCGTTCCATGAATAAAGCTCCACTGCACCTGGAGACACAACCGTTGAAGCCTGCAGCTTGCACCTTGCATCCCATGAGCTTCTGACAAACATCTCTAGTGAGGATGTTCATAACTCCATCTGCAGGCAGTGTGGAACTGGGAAGGACCAAGTGTCAGCTCATCTCCGAGAGGGATGTTCCCCAGAGAGAGAGCTTTCAGCTAGGTACTCATGTTTGGAAGTTAGTATGTAGCTCCCTTCTGAGGGAGGAATTACTCAGAAGTTGTTGGATTGGGCTAGGAGACACTTGCCTCTCACAAAACTTGTGTCCCGTATCGAACGACGTCCTTTTGAAGTGAAAGGTACAGGCGGTCAGCATGTGGGAGGAACAAGCCATAAGCTCATCCAAAGGAGTGTGCATCACTTGGAGGCAGGTGTCCGGTAGTCGCGAATTGACAATGCAGACACTTGGTTCTCACTCCGCTACTGTCCCGCATAGAACGGAATGCTGTGGAAGCGATCCGCACAGGCCGTCAGATTGTGGGAGGTACAGGCCATAAGCTCAACTCTGAGAAGCATGTATGCTTTGCAGGCAGATGTCTGCTAGCCACTCTTTTATGGGAGTTAGAACCTAGCTACACTTCAATTGAACAAGGCTGTTGGAAATCGCTGTATTGAACTCAGTTACACGTGACTACAAGCCTGAAACGTCTACATGCTTTTCACAACCTCTTCCAGCACCTAACATAAGGATGTTAGGACCTATGTCTACAGGCAGTCAGGTGGCGGGAGGGTCCCGCCCTCACCTCAACTCTCACAAGGAAGCATGTTTAGAAGCCAGCTTTCAACTACCTGCATTCTTCTGGCCCTGAGAACGCAGCAGTATTTTAACTCAGGAGGTTCCAAGAATACCACTCTACTCCACCTGGAGACACCTTCCAGGCCTGCATTATTCCACTTGCGTCTCATAAGATTCTGACAAGCGTCTTTGGTGAAGACGTTGGAAACACATTCTGCAGTCAGTGTGGAACTGTGAGGGACTGAGTGTGAGCCCAACTCTCGGATGTAAGTTGCCGTTGGATGCAGGGTTCAATTAGTTAGTATGGAACTTAGTATGTAGCACCAGTCTAAGACAGGATTACTAGGAAATCGCAGGATTGAGCTTGGAGGCACTACTCTTGTGGGCCTCACCTGGACGAGGTGACTGGTTCCCACCTGGGACTCAACTGGACCTGATAACTTTGCTCCACACTTTGGCCTCACATGGCCCTGATGACTCTGGGCCCCCACCTAGGCCTCAATCTGGATCTGGTGACTCTGATCCCCATCTGGGCCTCACCTGGCCCTGTTGACCATGGTCCTCAACTGGGCATAATTGGGACGCGGTTACACTGTTCCACAACTGGACCTCACCTGGACCAGGTGACTCCGGTCCCCCTCTGGATCTCACCCTGCCCGGGTGACTGTGAACCCCACATAGGTCTCACTTGGTCGTGCTGACTCTGGTTGCCACCTGCACCTCACCTCGAACTGTTGACTCTTGTACTTTCAAGGGCCTCCCGTGTACCTGGTGATCCTGGTTCCCATCTGGGTCTCACCTGGACCTGGTGACAGTTGTTACCACCTGGGACTCACCTGGTCCTGGTTACAATGTTCCACACCTGGGCCTCACATAGACCTGTTGACCATGGTCCCCAGCCGGCCTCACATGGACCTGTTGCCTCTGGTCCCCACCTGGGCCTCACGTGTACCTGGTAACTCTGATCCATACCTGGGCCTCATCTGGACCTGGTGACTCTGGTCCCCACTTGGGCTCCACCTGGATCCGGTGACGCTGGTCCCCACCTGGACCTCTCCTGGACCTGGTGACTCTCTTTCCAACATAGACCTCACCTGGATCTGATGACTCTGGTCCTCAGTTTGGCCTCATCTGGACCTGGTGACTCTAGTCCCCACTGTGACCTAACTCAGACCTGGTGAGTCATTCCCCACCTAGGCCTCACCCAGACCTGGTGACTCTTGTCCCCAGCTATGCCTCAATTCAACCTGATGAATTTGGTCCTCACGTGGGCCTCACATGGACCTGGGACTCAGCTGGATAGAGTGGCTCTGGTTCCCACATGGGGCTCACCTGATACTGGTGACTGTGGTCTCCTTCTATGCCTCACCAGGACCTGGTGATTCTGATCCCCATCTGGGCCTTGCATGGTCCTAGTGACTCTGGTCCTCACCTAGGCAGCATTGCGACCTGGATACTGTATTCCACACCTGGGCCTCACTTTGACCGGGGACCTCTGGTCAAACTCTGGGCCTCAATCTAAACTGCTTACTTTGGTTCCCTTTTAGGGCCGCACCCTTACCTGGTGACTCTCGTCCCTCCCTGGGCTTCACTTGGACCTGGTGAATCTGGTCATTACCGGGTCGTCACCTGCACCTGGTGACTCTGGTCACCACCTGGTTCTCACCTGGACTTGGTGAATCTTCTTGCCACCTGGGCCTCACCTGGACCTTGTGACTGTGGTCCCCACCTGGATCTCCCCTGGATCTGGTGGTTCTGGTTCCCATATGGGTCTCTCCTGGACTTCGTTCCTGTGGTCTCCTTTGGCCTCACCTGGAACAACACGACCCTGATCCATATTTGGGCCTCACCTGGACCTGGTGACTCTGGTCCTTACCTGGGCATCATTGGGACCTGTTTACTCTCTTCTCTACCTGGGCCTCCCCTGGACCTGGTGACTCTGGTCTCCCTCTGGACCTCACCTTGACTTGGTGACTGTAGTCCCACCTGGGCCTCACCTGGAGGAGGTGACTGGTTCCCACAGGGACCTCACCTGGACCTGGTGACTCTGGTCCTCACATGGGCATCATGGGACCTGGTTACTCAGTTCTACATCGGGGCCTCATCTGGACCTAGTGACTCTCGATCCATCTTGGCCTCACCCTGATGTGGTGACTCTGGTCTCCACCTGTTTATCACCTGGACCGGGTGACGCTGGTCCTCCTCTGGGCCTTAACTGGAGCTGGGGACTCTGGTCCTCAACTGGGTCTCAACAGGACCTGGTGAATCTACTTCTCACTTAGGCCTCGTCTGGACCTTGTGACTCTGGTCTCACCTCGGCATCAATGGGACATGGTTACTCTGTTCCCCACACGGGACTCACCTGGACCTGATAACTTTGATCCACACTTTGGCCTCACCTGGCCCTGATGACTCTGGGCACCCCACCTAGGCCTCAATCTGGACCTGGTGACTGTGGTCCCCACCTGGGTCTCACCTGGACCTGGTGACTCTCATTCCCACATGAACCACACCTGGACCTGGTGACTGTGGTGTCCTTCTAGCCTCACATTTACCTGGTGACTCCGGTCCCCACCAGGGCCTGACCTGGATCTGGTGACTATGGCCTGCAGGTTGGCCTCACCTGGACCTGGTGAGTGGGGTTGCCACCTGGGCCTCACCCATACCTGGTGACACAGGTCCCCACGTGGGCCTCACTTGGACCTGGTGAATCTGGTCCTTACCTGGTCCTCACCCAGAACTGGTAACTCTGGTCACCACCTGGGCCTGACCTGGGCCTGGTGAATCTGGTCCCCATCTGGGCATCACCCAGTCCTGGTGGTTTTGTTCCCCACCTGGACCTGATTGCTGTGGACTCCTTCTTGGCCTCACCTGGAACTGGTGAATCTGATCCTTTCTGGGCCTCACCCAGACCTGGTGACTCTGGTCCTCACCTGGGCATCATTGTGACCTGGTTACTCTGTCCCACCCCTGAGCCTCACCTGGACATGATGACTCTGGACTCCCTCTGGGCCTCACCATGACCTGGTGACTCTGGTCCCCATCTGGATGTCACCAGGACCAGGTGATTCTGGTACCCCTCTAGGCCTCAACCAGACCTGGTGACTCTGGTCCTCAACTGGGGCTCACCTGGACCTAGTGAATATGCTCCAAACCTGGGCCTCATCTGGACCTGGTGACTCTGGTAACTACCTGGGCATCATTGGGACATGGTTCCTCTGCATGGCCTGCAGGTTGGCCTCACCTGGACCTGGTAACTCTGGTCCTCACTTTGGCCTCTTCTGTACTAGGTGACTCCGGCCCCACCTGGGCCTCACCTGGACCGGGTGACTCTGATCCTCAGCAGCATGCCTCAAATGCACCTTTCCACTAGCTGCGTCCTAAAGGCTGTGAGAATGTAGCTACATTGTAAGTCAGGAGGTTCCATGTATACCACTCTACTTCACAAGAGACACAAGTGTTGAAGCCTACAGCTAGCTCCTTTTGTCCTATGAGCTTCTGAGGAACACGTCTAGTGAGGATGTTCGAAATTTCATCTGAAAGCCATGTGGAACTGTGAGGGACTGGGGGTGAGCTCAAATCTCAGAAGAAAGTACCCTTTGGACACTGCGTTCCACTAGCTTCTCATGTATGGAACTTAGTATCTAGCACCAATCCTAGAGAGCAGTTCTTCACATATCTCTGGATTGGGCTTGGAGACACTAGTCATGTCGGCCGGCAACTTCCACTAACCTCTCACAACCCTTCTGTCACGATTCGAGCCTAGGCCTGATAGGAGCGAAGTGTACCTGCAGTCAGCACGTGGGAGGTTCAGGGCACAAGTTCAACTCTCAGAAGTGTGTATGCTTTACAGACAGATGTCTGCTAGACACTTATTGATGGAAGCTAGAACCGAGGTACACTTTAATTGAACAAGGACGTTGGCAATCGCTGTATTGAACTCAGACACACGTGAGTACAGGCCTGTCACTTCCACATGCTTTTCACACAACCTCTTCCAGAATCTAACATAAAGATGCTAGGACCTATGTCTACAGGCAGTCAGGATGCGGGACGGTCCTGCCCTGACCTCAGCTGTTACAAGGAAGCATGGCTAGAAGTCAGCTTTCAACTAGCTGCGTTCTTATGGCAGTGAGAATGTAGCAGTATTCTAATTCAGGAAGTTCCAAGATGACCACTCTACTGTACCTGGAGATATCTTCCAGGTCTGCATTGTTCCACTGGCGTCTCACAAGATTCTGACAAAAGTCTATGGTGAAGATGTTTGATAATCATTCTGCAGGTAGTACCGGACCATGAGGGACTGAGTGCGAGCTCAACTCTGTAAAGTAAGTTGCTTTTGGACAGGACGTTCAACAAGCTTCTCACCTATGGAACTTAGTATGTAGCACCAGTCTAACACAGGAATTACTAGGAAATCGCTGGATTGAGCTTGGAAGCACTAGTCTTGCGTGCCGGGACTTTCCACTTACCTCTCACAACACTTCAGTCACGCATCGAGCCTAGGCCTGTTAGCAGTGAAGTGTACCTGCAGGCAGGATGTGGGAAGTACAGGCCATAAGCTCAACTCTCAAAAGTGTGTACGCCTGGGAGGCAGATGTCTGCTACCCACTCGTACATGGGAGTTAGAAACTAGCTACACTCTGAAGAAGGCCATTTGAAATCGGTGTATTCAACTCAGATAATTGGGAATACAGGCCTGACACTTCCACATGCATTTCGCCGTCCCCTCCTAGCACCTAACATAAGGATATTAGCAGTTACGTCTATGGGCAGGCAGGTTGCGGGAGGGTCCTGCCCTGAGCTCAGCTCTCAAAAGGAAACATGCCTAGAAGACAGCTTTCTACTAGCTCGTTCTGATGGCCATGAGACCATAGCAGCACTGAAAGGCGGGACGTTCCATGAATACCGCTCTACTGCACCTGGATACACAACCATTGAAGCCTGCAGCTGGCCCTTGCGTCCTATGAGACTCTGACAAACATGTCTAGTGAGGATGTTCGTATCTGCATCTTCAGGCAGTGTGGACTGGGAAGGACCGTGTGTCAGCTCATCTAGCAGAAGGAAATTCCCCAGAGAGTGAGCTTTCAGCTAGGTACTCCGGTTTGGAAGTTAATATGTAGCTCCCATCTGAGGGAGGAATTCCTCGGAAGTCGCTGGATTGAACTAAGAGACACTTGCCTCTCGCAAAACTTGCGTCCCGTATCGAACGAAATCCTCTGGAAGTGAAGCGTACAGGCGGTCAGCATGTGGCGGGTACAAGCCATAAGCTCAATTCAAAGGAGAGTGCATGCCTTGCAGGCAGGTGTCCGCTAGGCGCGAAATTGACGAGGCTGTCACTTGGTTCTCACTCCACCACTCTCCCGCATACAACGAAATGCTGTGAAAGTGGATCGTACAGGCAGTCAGGATGGGGGAGGTACAGGCCATAAGCTAAACTCTCAGAAGTGTGTATGCTTTGCAGGCTGATTGCTAGACACTTATCGAGGCGAGGTATACCACTGCTACACTCTAATTGTCCAAGGACGTTGGCAATCGCTGTATTCAACTCAGATACACGTGAGTACAGTCCTGACACTTCCACTGGCATTTCTCCAACCTCTCCCAGCACGTAACATAAGGATGTTAGCAGCTATGACTATGGGCATGCAGGATGCGGGAGGGTCCTGCCCTGAGCTCACCTCTCACAAGAGACCATGCCTTGAAGCCAGCTTTCAACTAGCTGCGTTCTAATGGCCGTGAGACCATAGCAGTCTTCTAACTCAGGAGGTACGAAGAATACCACTCTACTGCAGCTGGAGACACCTTCCAGGCCTGCATTATTCCAGTTGCTACTCACAAGCTTCTGACAAAGGTCTCTGGTGAAGAAGTTCAAAACTCATTCTGCAGGCAGGGTGGAACTGTGAGGGACGGGGTGTGAGCTCAACTCTTGGAAGAGAGATGCTTTTGGACTCGGGGTTCAGCTAGTTCTCATGTATGGAACTTGGTATGTAGCACCTGTCTAAGACAGGATTACTAGGAAATCGCTGGCTTGAGCTTGGAGGCACTAGTCTTGTGTGCCGGGACTTTCCACTTACCTCTCACAACATTTCAGTCACGCATCGGGCCTAGGCCTGTTAGCAGCGAAGTGTAACTGCAGGCAGAATGTGGGAAGTAGAGGCCATAAGCTCAAATCTCAATAGTGTGTACACCTGGGAGGCAGATGTCTGCTACCCACTCGTACATGGGAGTAAGAAAGTAGCTAAAGTCTTTGAAGAAGGCCGTTTGAAATCGCTGTATTCACCTCAGATATTCGTGAGTACAGCCCTGACACTTCCACATGCATTTCGCCGTCCTCTCCCAGCACCTAACATAAGGATATTAGCAGTTAACGTCTTCGGGCATGCAGGATGCGGGAGGGTCTTGCCCTGAGCTAGCTCTCAAACGGAAGCATACCTAGAAGCCAGCTTTCTACTAACCGCGTTCTGATGGCCATGAGAACCTGACAGCTTTGTTATTCAGGATGTTCCATGAATACGCTTTACTGCACCTGGAGACACAACCTTGGAGCCTGCAGATTGCTCCTTGCATCCCATGAGCTTCTGACAAACATGTCTAGTGAGGATATTCGTAACTGCATCTGCAGGCAGTGTGGAACTGGGAAGGACCGCGTGTCAGCTCATCTCGCAGAGGGAAATTCCCCAGAGAGAGTGCTTTCAGCTAGGTACTCAGGTTTGGAAGTTAGTATGTAGCTCCCATCTGAGGGAGTAATTCCTCAGAAGTCGCAGGATAGAACTAAGAGACACTAGCCTCTCGCAAAACCTATGTCCCGTTTTCAATGAAATCCTTTGGAAGTGAAGCATACAGGTGGTCAGCAAGAGGGAGGATCAAGCCATAAGCTCATCCAAAGGAGTGTGCATCACTTGGAGGCAGCTGTCCGCTAGGCACAAAATTGACAAGGCAGACACTTGGTTCTCACTCCGCTACTGTCCCGCATAGAATGGAATGCAGTGGAAGAGATCCGTACAGGCTGTCAGATTGTGGGAGGTACAGGCCATAAGCTCAACTCTGAGAAGCGTGTATGCTTTGCAGGCAGATGTCTGCTAGCCACTCTTTTATGGGAGTTAGAACCTAGCTACACTTCAATTGAACAAGGCTGTTGGAAATCGCTGTATTGAACTCAGTTACACGTGACTACAAGCCTGAAACGTCTACATGCTTTTCACAACCTCTTCCAGCACCTAACATAAGGATGTTAGGACCTATGTCTACAGGCAGTCAGGTTGCAGGAGGGTCCCACCCTTACCTCAACTCTCACAAGGAAGCATGTTTAGAAGCCAGCTTTCAACTACCTGCATTCTTCTGGCCCAGAGAACGCAGCAGTATTCTAACTCAGGAGGTTCCAAGTATACCACTCTACTCCACCTGGAGACACCTTCCAGGCCTGCATTATTCCACTTGCGTCTCATAAGATTCTGACAAGCGTCTCTGGTGAAGACGTTGGAAACACATTCTGCAGTCAGTGTGGAACTGTGAGGGACTGAGTGTGAGCCCAACTGTCGGATGTAAGTTGCCTTTGGATGCAGGGTTCAATTAGCTAGTATGGAATTTAGTATGTAGCACCAGTCTAAGACAGGAATTACTAGGAACTCGTGGGATTGAGCTTGGAGGCACTACTCTTGTGGGCCTTACCTGGGCGAGGTGACTGGTTCCCACCTGGGACTCACCTGGACCTGATAACTTTGCTCCACACTTTGGCCTCACATGGCCCTGATGACTCTGGCCCCCCACCTAGGCCTAAATCTGGACCTTGTGGCTGCGGTCTCCACCTGGGCCTCATCTGGACCTAGTGACTCTGTTTCCTTCCTCGGCATCATCGGGACATGGTTACTCTATTCCCCACTGGGACTCACCTGGACATGGTAACTCTAGTCCTCACTTTGGCCTCTTCTGTACCAGGTGACTCTGGCCACACCTGGGCCTCACCTGGAACTGGTGGCTCTGATCCTCAGCATGGCCTCACCTGACCTGGTGACTGTAGTTCCCACTGGGACCTCACCTGGATCACATGTCTCTGGTCCCCACCTGGGCCTCACCTGGACCTGGTGCCTCTGATAACCACCTGTGTAGCATCAGGACATGGTTACATTGTTCCCTAATACGGACACACCTGGAACTGTTAACTCTGGTCTTCACCTGGGCCACACCTGGACATGGTGACACTGGTTCCCACCTGGGTCTCACCTGGACCTGGTGAGTCTGATCCCCACCTGGGCCTCACCTATAACTGGTGACTCTCATTCCACATGGAACTCATGTGGACCTGGTGGCTGCAATGTTTCTAGCTTCTCATGTATCTGGTGACTCTGGTCCCCACCAGGGCCTCACCGGGACCTGGTGAGTGTGGTTGCCACATGCACCTCTATCGAACTTTTTACTCTGGTTCTTTCAAGGGCCTCCCCTGTGATCCTGGTCCACCTGAACCTCACCTGGACGTGGTGACTGTTGTCACCACCTGGGACTCACCTGGACCTGGTTACTGAGTTCCACACATGGGCCTCACCTAGACCTGTTGACCATGGACCCCAGCCATCCCCACATGGACGTTGTTCCACACATGTTGCCTCTGGTCTCCACCTGGGTGTCACGTGTACCTGGTATCTCTGGTCCTCACCTGGGCCTCACATGGACTTGTTGCCTCTGGTCCCCACCTGGTCTTCACGTGTACCTGGTAACTCTGGTTCTCACTGGGCCTCATTTGGACCTGGTGACTCTGTTCCCCACCTGGCTGCACATGGATCTTGTGACTCTGCTCCCCACATGGACCTCTCCTGGACCTGGTGACTTGCTTTCCAACATGGACCTCACCTGGTTCTGGTGACTCTGGTCCTCAGTTTTCCCTCACCTGGACCTGGTGACTCTCATCCCCACTTTGACCTAACTGAGATCTGGTGAATCGTGTCCCCGTCTAGGTCTCACCCGTACCTGGTGACTCTTGTCCCGAGCTATGCCTCAATTCGACCTGATGAATCTGGTCCTCACGTGGTCCTCACGTGGACGTGGTGAATCTCTTCCCCACCTGTGCTTCACCTGGATGTAGTGACTCTGGTCCCCTCCTGGGCCTCTCCTAGACCTGGTGACACTCTTTCCAACATGGAACTCACCTGGATCTGGTGATTTTGGTCCTCAGTTTGGCCTCACCTAGACCTGGTGACTCTCGTCCCCACTTTGACCAAACACAGAACTGGTGAGTCTTGTCCCCACTGAGGCCTCACGCAGACCTGGTGACTCTTGTCCCCAGCTATGCCTCAATTCGACCTGATGAATCTGGTCCTCACGTGGGCCTTACCAGGACCTGGGACTCAGCTGGATAGAGTGGCTCTGGTTCCCACATGGGGCTCACCTGATTCTGGTGACTGTGGTCTCCTCCTATGCATCACCAGGACCTGGTGATTCTGATCCCCATCTGGGTCTTGCATGGCCCTAGTGACTCTGGTCCTCACCTAGGCTTCATTGGGACCTGGATACTCTATTCGACACCTGGGCCTCATTTGAACAGGGACCTCTGGTCCCACTCTGGGCCTCAAACTAAACTGGTTACTCTGGTTACATTTCTGGGCCCTACCCTTACCTGGGGACTCTGGTCCCACCCTGGGCTTCACTTGGACCTTGTGAATCTGGCCCTTGCCTAGTCCTACCCTGGATCTGGTGACTGTGGTCCCCACCTGGGCCTCACCTGGATTTGGTGACTCTGGTCACCATCTGGGTGTCACCTGGACTTGGTGAATCTTGTTGCCACCTGGGCATCACATGGACCTTGTGACGGTGGTCCCCACCTGGACCTCACCTGGGCTCTGGTTCCCATATGGGGCTCTCCTGGACCTGGTTCCTGTGGTCTCCTTCTGGCTTCACCTGGACCAATACGACTCTGATCCATATTTGGGCCTCACCTGGACCTGGTGACTCTGGTCCTTACCTGGGCATCATTGGGAACTGGATACTCTCTTATATACCTGGGCCTCACCTGGACCTGGTGACTCTGGTCCCCCTCTGGACCTCACACTGACCTGGTTACTATGGTCCCACCTGGACTCACCTGGACGAGGTGACTGGTTCCCACAGGGAACTCTCCTGGACCTGGTGACTCTGGTCCTCACATGGGCATCATTGGACCTGGCTTCTCAGTTCCACATCGGGGCCTCACCTGGATCTAGTGATTCACATCTCCCTCTGGGCCTCACCCTGACATGGTGACTCTGGTCCCCACCTGGATATCACCTGTATCGGGTGACTCTGGTCCCCCTCTGGGACTCACCCACAGCTGGGGACACTGGTCCTCAACTGGGCCTCAACAGGACCTGGTGAATCTACTCCTCACTTAGGCCTCGTGTGGACCCTGTGACTCTGGTCCCACCAGGGCATAAATGGGACATGGTTATTCTGTTCCCCACCTGGGACTCACCTGGTCCTGATATTTTGATCCACACATTGGCCTCACCTGCCCTGTTGATTCTGGGCCCCCACCTAGGCCTAAATCTGGACCTGGTGACTGTGGTCCCCACCTGGGTCTCACCTGGACCTAGTGACTCTCGTTCCCACATGAACCACACCTAGACCTGGTGACTGTGGTGTACTCCTAGCCTCACATTTCCCTGGTGACTCCAGTATCCACCAGGGCCTCACCTGGATCTGGTGACTCTGGCCTGCAGGTTGGCCTCACCTGGACCTGGTGACTCTGGTCAGCACCTGGACCTCACCTGGAGCTGGTGAATCTGGTCCCCATCTGGGCCTCACCCAGTCCTGGTGACTTTGTTCCCCACCTGGACCTGATTGCTGTGGACTCCTTCTTGGCCTCACCTGGAAGTGGTGACTCTGATCCTATCTGGGCCTCACACAGATCTGGTGACTCTGGTCCTCACCTGGGCATCATTGGTACCTGGATACTCTGTTCCACACCGGAGCCTCACCTGGACATGATGACTCTGGAACCACTCTGGACCTCACCCTAACCTGGTGATTCTGGTACCCATCTGGATGTCACCTGGACTAGGTGATTCTGGTACCCCTCTAGGCCTCAAACAGACCTGGTGACTCTGGTCCTCAACTGGGCCTCACCTGGACCTAGTGAATATGCTCCCCACCTGGGCCTCATGTGGACCTGGTGACTCTGGTCCCTACCTGGGCATCATCGGGACATGGTTACTCTATTCCCCACTGGGACTCACCTGGACCTGGTAACTCTGGTCCTCACTTTGGCCTCTTCTGTAGCAGGTGACTCTGGCCACACCTGGGCCTCACCTGGAACTGGTGACTCTGATCGTTAGCATGGCCTCTCCTCACCTTGTGACTATGGTTCCCACTGGGACCTCACCTGGACCTCATGTCTCTGGTCCCCACCTGGGCCTCACCTGGACCTGGTGTCTCTGGTACCCACCTGGGTAGAATCAGGACATGGTTACACTGTTCCCTAACAGCGACCCACCTGGACCTGTTAAATCTGGTCTTCACCTGGGCCACACCTGGACATGGTGACACTGGTTCCCACCTGGGTCTCACCTGGACCAGCTGAATCTCATCCCCACCTGGGCCTCACCTATAACTGGTGACTCTCGTTCCCACATGGACCTCATGTGGACCTGGTGGCTGAAGTGTTTCTAGCTTCTCAAGTACCTGGTGTCTCTGGTCCCCACCACGCATCACCGGGACCTGGTTAGTGTGGTTGCCACCTGCAACTCACCGGGACCTGGTGACTCTGGTCTGCACCTAAGACTACCCTTGATCTGGTGACTGTGGTCCCACCTGGACCTCACCTGGACGAGGTGACTGGTTCCTACAGGGATCTCACCTGGACCGGGTGAATCTGGTCCTCCCATGGGCATCATGGAACCTGGTTACTGAGTTCCACATCGGGCCTTCACCTGGACCTAGTGACTCTTGTCCAACTCTTGGCCTCACCCTGACGTGGTGACTCTGATCCCCACCTGGATATCACCTGGACCGGGTGACTCTGGTCCCCCTCTGGGCCTCACCCAGAGCTGGGGACTCTGGTCCTCAACTGGGCCTCAACAGGACCTGGTGAATCTACTCCTCACTTAGGCCTCAACTGGACCATGTGACTCTGGTCCCACGTGGCATCATAGGACATGGTTACTCTGTTCCCCAACTGTGACTCACCTGGACCTGATAACTTTGTTCCAAAATTTGGCCTGACCTGGCCTTGATGACTCTGGACCCCCACCTAGGCCTCAAACTGGACGTGGTGACTGTGGTCCCCACCTGGGTCTCACCGGGACCTGGTGACTCTCGTTCCCACATGAACTACACCTGGACCTGGTGACTGTGGTGTCCTTCTAGCCTCACGTTTTCCTAGTGATTCCAGTCCCCACCCAGGCCTCCCCTGGATCTGGTGACTCTGGACTGCAGGTTGTCCTCAACTGGACCTGGTGTGGGGTTGCCACCTGGGCCTCACCCATACCTGGAGACTCAGGTCCCCATGTGGGCCTCTCTTGGACCTGGTGAATCTGGTCCTTACCTGGTCCTCACCCGGACCTGGTGACTCTGGTCACCACCTGGGAATCACCTGGACCTGGAGAATCTGGTCCCCCTCTGGGCCTCACCCAGTCCTGGTGACTTTGTTCTCCCTCTGGACCAGATTGCTGTGGACTCCTTCTTGGCCTCACCTCCAACTGGTAACTCTAATCCTATCTGGGCTTCACCCAGATCTGGTGACTCTGGTCCTCACCTGGGCATCATTGGGACCTGGTTACTCTGTACCACGCCTGAGCCTCACCCGGACATGATGACTCTGGAACCCCTCTGGACATCACGCTGACCTGGTGACTCGAGTCCCCATCTGGATGTCACCTGGACCAGGTGATTCTGGTACCCCTCTAGGCCTCAACCAGACCTCGACTCTGGTCCTCAACTGGGCCTCACCTGGACCTAGTGAATATGCTCCCCACCTGGGCCTCATGTGGACCTGGTGACTCTGGTTCCTACCTGGGCATCATTGGGACATGGTTACTCTATTACCTACTGGGACTCACCTGGACCTGGTGACTCTGGTCCTCACTTTGGCCTCTTCTGTAGCAGGTAACTGTGGCCCCACCTGGGCCACACCTGGAACTGGTGACTCTGATCCACAGCATGGCCTCACCTGACCTGGTGACTGTGGTTCCCACTGGGACCTCACATGGACTTCATGTCTCTGGTCCCCACCTGGGCCTCACCTGGACCTGGTGTCTCTGGTACCCACCTGGGTAGAATCAGGACATGGTTACACTGTTCCCTAACAGGGACCCACCTGGACCTGTTAACTCTGGTCTTCACCTGGGCCACACCTGGACATGGTGACACTGGTTCCCACCTGGGTCTCACCTGGACCGTTGAGTCTGACCCCCACCTGGGCCTCACCTGTAACTGGTGACTCTCGTTCCACATGGAACTCATGTGGACCTGGTGGCTGCAGTGTTTCTAGCGTCTCATGTACCTGGTGACTCTGGTCCCCACCAGGGCCTCACCGGGACCTGGTGAGTGTGGTTGCCACGTGCAACTCACCTGGACCTGGTGACTCTGGTCTGCACCTGAGACTATCCTGGGTCTGGTGACTGTGGTCCCCACCTGGGCCTCACCTGGCCCTGTTGACCATGGTCCTCAACTGGGTGTATTTGGGACCCGGTTACTGTGTTCCAATCTGGACCTCACCTGGACCAGGTGACTCTATTCCCCCTCTGGGTCTCAACCTGAACTGGTGACTGTGAATCCCACTTTGGCCTGTCTTGGTCCTGCTGTCTCGTTTTGCCACCTGTGCCTCACCTCGAACTGTTGACTCTGGTTTATTCAAGATCCTCCCCTGTACCTGGTGATCCTGGTCCCCACATGGGCCTCACCTGGACGTTGTGACTGTTGTCACCACCTGGGACTCACCTGGACCTGGTTACTGTGTTCCACACCTGGGCCTCAAGTAGACCTGTTGACCATGGTCGCCAGCTGGCCTCACATGGACCTGTTTCCTCTGGTCACCACCTGGGCCTCATGTGTACCTTGTAACTCTGGGCCTCATCTGGGCCTCATCTGGACCTGCTGACTCTGGGCCCACCTAGGCTTCACCTGGATATGGTGAAGCTGGTCCCCACCTGTACCTCTCCTGGACCTGATGACTCTCTTTCCAACATGCACCTCACCTGGATCTGGTGACTCTCGTCCTCAGTTTGGCCTAACCTGGACCTAGTGACTCTCGTCCCCACTTTGACCTAACTCATGCCTGCTGAATCTTGTCCCCACCTAGCCCTCACCCAGACCTGGTGACTTTTGTCCCCAGCTATGCCTGAATTCGACCTGATGAATCTGGTCCTCACGTGGGCCTCAGTGGACCTAGTGAATCTTTTCCCCACCTGTGCTTCACCTGGATCTGGTGACTCTGGTCCGCACCTGGGCCTCACGTGTAACTGTAACTCTGGTCCTCTCCTGGGCCTCATCTGGACTTGGTGACTCTGGTCCCCACCTGGCCTTCACCTGGATATGGTGACTCTGGTCCCCACTTGGACCTCTCCTGAAGCTGGTCACTCTCTTTCCAACATGGACCTCACCTGGAACTGGTGACTCGGGTCCTCAGTTTGGCCTCACTGGACCTGGTGACTCTTGTCCCCACTTTGATCTAACTCAGACCTGCTGAATCTTTCCCCACCTAGGCCTCACCCAGACCTGGTGACTCTTGTCCCCAGCTATGCCTCAATTCGACCTGATGAATCTGGTCCTCACGTGGGCCTTACCAGGACCTGGGACTCAGCTGGATAGAGTGGCTCTTGTTCCCACATGGGGCTCACCTGATACTGGTGACTGTGGTCTCCTTCTATGCCTCACCAGGACCTGGTTATTCTGATCCCCATCTGGGCCCTGCATGGCCCTAGTGACTCTGGTCCTCACCTAGGCATCATTGGGATCTGGATACTCTATTCCACACCTGCGCCTCACTTTGACTGGGGACCTCTGTTCCCACTCTGGGCCAAAAACTAAACTGGTTACTCTGGTCCCCCTACTGGGCCTCACTCTTTCCTGGTGACTCTTATCTCCCCCTGGGCTTCACTTGGACCTGGTGAATCTGGTCCTTACCTGGACCTCACCTGGACCTGGTGACTCTGGTCACAACCTGGGTCTCACCTGGACTTGGTGAATCTTGTTGCCACCTGGGCCTCACCTGGACCTTGTGACTCTGGTCCCCACCTGGACCTCACCTGGATCAGGTGGTTCTGGTTCCCATATGGGGCTATCCTGGACCTCGTTCCTGTGGTCTCCTTCTGGCCTCACCTAGAACAACACGACCCTGATCCATATTTGGGCCTCACCTGGACCTGGCGACTCTGGTCCTTACCTGGGCATCATTGGGACCTAGTTACTCTCTTCTATACCTGGGCCTCCCCTGGACCTGGTGACTCTGGTCACCGTCTGGACCTCACCCTGACCTGATGACTGTGGACCCACCTTCGCCTCACTTGGACGAGGTGACTGGTTCCCACAGGGACCTCACCTGGACCTGGTGACTCTGGTCTTCACATGGGTATCATGGTACCTGGTTACTCAATTCCACATCGGGGCCTCATCTGGACCTAGTGACTCTCGTCCCCCTCTTGGTCTCACCCTGACGTGGTGACTCTGGTCCCCACCTCTTTATTCCCTGGACTGGGTGACTCTGGTCCTCCTCTGGGCCTCACCCGGACCTGGGGACTCTGGTCCTCAACTGGGCCTCAACAGGACCTGGTGAATCTACTCCTCACTTAGGCCTCATGTGGAACTTGTGACTCTGGTCCCACTTGGGCATCAATGGGACATGGTTACCTGTTCCCCACCTGGGACTCACCTGGACCTGATAACTTTGCTCCACACTTTGTCCTCACCTGGCCCTGATGACTCTGGGCCCCTCACCTAGGCCTCAATCTGGACCTAGTGTCTGTGGTCCCCACCTGGGTCTCACCTGGACCTGGTGACTCTCGTTCCCACATGAACCACACTTGGACCTGGTGACTGTGGTGTCCTTCTAGCCTCACATTTACCTGGTGACTCTGGTCCCCACCAGGGCCTGACCTGGATCTGGTGACTATGGACTGCAGGTTGGCCTCACCTGGACCTGGTGACTGGGGTTGCCACCTGGGCCTCACCCATACCTGGTGACACAGGTCCCCACGTGGGCCTCACTTGGACCTGGTGAATCTGGTCCTTACCTGGTCCTCACCCGGAACTGGTAACTCTGGTCACCACCTGGAAATTACCTGGATCTGGTGAATCTGGTCCCCATCTGGGCCTCACCGAGTCCTGGTGACTTTGTTCCCCACCTGGACCTGATTGCTGTGGACTCCTTGGTCTCACCTGGTACTGGTGACTCGGATCCTATGTGGGTGGGCGTTACCCAGATCTGGTGACTCTGGTCCTCACCTCAGCATCATTGGGATCTGGTTACTCTGTTCCACACCTGAGCCTCACTTGGACCTGATGACTCTGGAACCCCATTGGGCCTCACCCTGACCTGGTGACTCTGGTCCCCATCTGGATGTCACCTGGACCAGGTGATTCTGGTACTCCTCTAGGTCTCAACCAGACCTGGTGACTCTGGTACTCAACTGGGCCTCACCTGGACCTAGTGAATATGCTCCCCACCTGGGCCTCATCTGGACCTGGTGACTCTGGTCCCTACCTGGGCATCATCGGGACATGGATTCTCTATTCCCCACTGGGACTCACCTGGACCTGGTAACTCTGTTCCTCACTTTGGCCTCTTCTGTACCAGGTGACACTGGCGCCACTTAGGCCTCACCTGTAACGGGTGGCTCTGATCCTCAGCAGCATGCCTCGAATGCACCTTTCCACTAGCTGCTGTTTTTATGGCCGTGAGAATGTAGCTACATTGTAAGTCAGGACGTTCCATGTATACCGCTCTACTGCACCTAGAGACACAAGCATTGAAGCCTGCAGCTAGCTCCTTTGTCCTATGAGCTTCTGACCAGCACGTCTAGTCCTCACTGTTCGAAATTTCATCTGAAGGCTCTGTGGAACTGTGAGGAACTGGGGGTGAGCTCAAGTCTCAGAAGAAAGTACCCTTTGGACACTGCGTTCCACTAGCTTCTCATGTATGGAACTTAGTATGTAGCACCAATCCTAGAGAGCAGTTCCTCACATATCTCTGGATTGGGCTTGGAGACACTAGTCGTGTGGCCCAACACCTTCCACTAACCTCTCACAACCCTTCTGTCACGATTCGAGCCTAGGCCTGATAGGAGCGAAGTGTACCTGCAGTCAGCATGTGGACGGTACAGGGCATAAGTTCAACTCTCAGAAGTGTGTATGCTTTACAGGCAGATGTCTGCTAGACACTTATTGATGGGAGCTAGAACTGAGTTACACTAGAAATGAACAAGGACGTTGGCAATAGCTGTATTGAACTCAGATACTCTTGAGTACAGGCCCGTCACTTCCACATGCTTTTCACACAACCTCTTCCAGAACCTAACATAAAGATGCTAGGACCTATGTCTACAGGCAGTCAGGATGCAGGACGGTCCTGCCCTGACCTCAGCTCTTAAAAGGAAGCACGGCTAGAAGTCAGCTTTCAACTAGCTGCGTTCTTATGGCAGTGAGAATGTAGCAGTATTCTAATTCAGGAAGTTCCAAGATGACCACTCTACTGCACCTGGAGATACCTTCCAGGTCTGCATTGTTCCACTTGCATCTCACAAGATTCTGACAAAAGTCTATGGTGACGGTGAAGATGTTTGATACTCATTCTGCAGGCAGTATCGGACTGTGAGGGACTCAGTGCGAGCTCAACTCGGAAAGTAAGTTGCTTTTGGACAAGGCGTTCAGCAAGCTTCTCACCTTTGGAACTTAGTAGGTAGCACCAGTCTAACACAGGAATTACTAGGAAATCGCTGGATTGAGCTTGGAGGCACTAGTCTTGTGTGCCAGGACTTTCCACTTACCTCTCACAACACTTCCGTCACGCATCGAGCCTAGGCCTGTTAGCAGTGAAGTGTACCTGCAGGCAGGATGTGGGAAGTACAGGCCATAAGCTCAACTCTCAAAAGTGTGTATGCCTGGGAGGCAGATTTCTGCTACCCACTTGTACATGGGATTTAGAACATAGCTACAATGTGATTGAAGAAGCCCATTGGAAATAGCTTTTTTCAACTCAGATACACGTGAGTTCAGGCCCGACGCTTCCACATGCTTTTCTCACAACCTCTCCCATAACCTAACACAAGATTCTGACAAAAGTCTATGGTGACGGTGAAGATGTTTGATACTCATTCTGCAGGCAGTATCGGACTGTGAGGGACTCAGTGCGAGCTCAACTCTGTAAAGTAAGTTGCTTTTGTTAGCAGCCACGTCTACAGTCAGGCAGGATGTGGTAGGGTCCTGCCCTGAGCTCAGCTCTCAAAAGGAAGCTAGCCTCGAAACCAGCTTTCTACTAGCTGTGTTGTTATGGCCTTGAGAATGTAGCACCACTGTAAGTCAGGATGTTCCATGTATACCGTTCTACTGCAACTGGAGAGACAAGCATTGAAGCCTGCAGCTAGCTCCTTGTGTCCTATGAGCTTCTTACAATCATGTCTAGTGAGGATGTTCGAAATTCCATCTGAAGGCCGTGTGGAACTGTGAGGGACTGGGGGTGAGTTCAAGTCTCAGAAGCAAGTACCCTTTGGACACTGTGTTCAACTAGCTTCTCATGTATGGAACTTAGTATGTAGCACCATCTAAGAAAGCAGTTCCTCACATATCTCTGGATTGGGCTTGGAGACACTAGTCATGTGGGCCGGCACTTTCCACTAACTTCTGACAAAACTTCTGTCACCCATCAAGCCTAGGCCTGATAGGAGCAAAGTGTACCTTCAGTCAGCATGTGCGAGTTACAAGGCATAAATTCAACTCTCAGAAGTGTGTATGCTTTGCAGGCCGATGTCTGCTAGACACTGATCGAGGCGAGGTATACCCGAGCTACACTTTAATTGAACAAGGACGTTGGCAATTGCTGTATTTAACTCAGATACACGTGAGTACAGTCTTGACACTTCCACTTGCATTTCTCCAACCTCTCGAGGCCCTAACATAAGGATTTTTGCAGATACGACTACAGGCAGGCAGGATGCGGGAGGGTCCTGCCTTGAGCTCAGCTTTCAAATGGAGGCATGCCTCGAAGCCAGCTTTCTACTAACTGCGTTCTGATGGCCATGAGAATGTGGCAGCCTTGTAATTCAGGATGTCCATGAAAACCGCTTTACTGCACCTGGAGACACAACCTTGAAGGCTGCAGTTTGCCCTGGCATCCCATGAGCTTCTGACAAACATGTCTAGTGAGGATGTTCGTAACTGCATCTACAGGCAGTGTGGAACTCGGAAGAACCGCGTGTCAGCTCATCTCAGAGAAGGAAATTCCCCAGAGAGAGAGCTTTCAGCTTGGTACTCAGGTTTGGAAGTTAGTATGTAGCTCCCATCTGAGGGAGGAATTCCTCAGAAGTCACTGAATTGAACTAAGGGAAACATGGCTCTCGCAAAACGTGAGTCACGTTTTGAACGAAATCCTTCGGAAGCAAAGCATACAGGCGGTCAGCAAGAGAGAGGTTCAAGCCATAAGCTCAAGCCAATGGCCTGTGCATGCTTTGCAGGCAGGTGTCCACTAGGCGCGAAATTGACAAGGCAGACACTTGGATTCACTGGGCTACTGTCCCGCATACAACGAAATTCTGTGGAAGAGGAATGTACAGGCAGTCAGGATGGGGGAGGTACAGGCCATAAGCCCAACTCTACGAAGTTTGTATGCTTTCAGGCCGATGTCTCCTAGACACTTATCGAAGCGAGGTATACCCGAGCTACACTCTAATTGAACAAGACGTTGGCAATCGCTGTTTTGAGCTCAGATACACGTGAGTACAGTCCTGACACTTCCACCTGCATTTCTCCAACCTCTCCCAGCACGAAACTAAGGATTTTGCAGCGACGATTACGGGCAGGCAGGATGCGGGAGGGTCCTGAGCTGAGCTCAGCTTTCAAATGGAGGAATGCCTCGAAGCCAGCTTCCTACTTACTGCGTTCTGATGGCCATGAGAACATGGCAGCATTGTAATTCAGGATATTCCATGAATACTGCTTTACTGCACCTGGAGAACAACCTGGAAGCCGGCAGCTTGACCCTGGCATCCCATGAGCTTCTGACAAACATGTCTAGTGAGGATGTTCGTAACTATCTGCAGGCAGTGTGAAACTGGGAAGGACCACGTTTCAGCTCATCTCCAAGAGGGATGTTCCCCAGAGAGAGAGCTTTCAGCTTGGTACTCAGGTATGGAAGTTAGTATGTAGCTCCCATCTGAGGGAGGAATTCCTCAGAAGTTGCTGGATTGAACTAAGACACATTTGCCTCTCGCTAAACTCGCGTCCTGTATCGAACGAAATCCTTTGGAAGCGAAGCATACAGGCAGTCAGCATGTGAGAGGTTCAAGTCCTAAGCTCGTTCTAAATAGTGTGCATGCCTTGGAGGCAGGTGTCCGCTAGGCGGGAAATTGACAAGGCAGACATTTGGTTTTCATTCCGCTACTGTCCTGCATACAACGAAATGCTGTGGAAGAAGAACGTACAGGCAATCAGGATTTGGGACGTACATGCCACAAGCTCAACTCTCAGAAGTGTGTATGCTTTGCAGGCCGATGTCTGTTAGACACATATTGAGGCGAGGTATACCCAACCTACACTCTAATTGATCAAGGACGTTGGCAATCGCTGTATTGAACTCAGATCATGTGAGTACAGTCCTGACACTTCCACCTGCATTTCTCCAACCTCTCTCAGCACCTAACATAAGGATGTTAGCAGCTATGACTACGAGCAGGCAGGATGCGGGAGGGTCCTGCCCTGAGCTCTTCTTTCTAAAGGAGGCATGCCTTGAAGCCAGCTTTCTACTAGCTGTGTTCTGATGGCCATGAGAACGTGGCAGCAATGTAATTCAGGATTTCCATGAATACTGCTTTACTGCACCTAGAGACACAACCTTGAAGCCTACAGCTTGCCCCTGGCATCCCATAAGCTTCTGACAAACATGTCTAGTGAGGATGTTCGTAACTGTATCTGCAGGCAGTGTGGAACTGTGACGGACCACGTTTCAGCTCATCTCCGAGAGGGATTTTCCCAGAGAGAGAGCTTTCAGCTAGGTACTCAGGTTTGGAAGTGTAGCTCAATCTGAGGGAGGAATTCCTCAGAAGTTGCTGGAAAGTTGCTTAGAAGTTGAACTAAGACACATTTGCCTCTTGCTAAACTTGCGTCCCCTATCGAATGAAATCCTTTGGAAGCGAAGCATATAGGCGGTTAGCATGTGAGAGGTTCAAGTCCTAAACTCAATCCAAAGGAGTGTGCATGCCTTGGAGGCAGCTGTTTGCAAGGCAGGAAATTGACAAGGCAGACACTTGGTTTTCATTCCGCTACTGTCCCACTTACAACGAAATGCTGTGGTAGAGTAACGTACAAGCAGTCAGGATGGGTGAGGTACAGGCCACAAGCTCAACTCTCAGAAGTGTGTATGCTTTGCAGGCCGATGTCTGCTAGACACTTATCGAGGCGAGGTATACCTGAGCTACACTCTAATTGAACAAGGACATTGGCAATCGGTGTATTGAACTCATACACGTGAGCACAGTCCTAATACTTCCACTTGCATTCTCCAACCTCTCCCAGCACCTAACATAAGTATTTTTGCAGCTACGACTACAGGCAGGCAGGATGCGGGAGGGTCTTGCCCTGAGCTCAGCTTTCAAAAGGAGGCATGCCTCGAAGCCAGTTTGTCTACTAACTGCGTTCTGATGGCCATGAGAATGCAGCAGGCTTGTAATTCAGGATGTTCCATGAACACAGTTTACTGCACTTGGAGACACACCCTTGAAGCCTGCAGCTTGCCCATGGCATCCCATGAGATTCTAACAAACAAGTCTAGTGAGGATGTTCTTAACTGCATCTGCAGGCAGTGTGAAACTTGGAAGGACCACGTGTCAGCTCATCTCACTGAAGGAAATTCCCCAGAGAGAGAGAGCTTTCAGCTTGGTACTCAGGCTGGAATTTAGTATGTAGCTCCCATCTGAGGGAGGAATTCCTCAGAAGTCACTGAATTGAACTAAGGGAAACATGGCTCTCGCAAAACTTGCGTCCCGTATCAAATGAAATCCTTTGGAAGCGAAGCATACCGGCGGTCAGCAAGAGGGAGTTTCAAGCCTTAAACTCAAGTCAAAGGCGTGTGCATGCCTTGCAGGCAGGTGTCCGCTAGGCGCAAAATTGACAAGGCAGATACTTGGTTTTCACTGGACTATTGTCCCGCATACAACGAAATGCTGTGGAAGAGGAACGTACAGGCAGTCAGGATGGGGGAGGTACAGGCCATAAGCCCAACTCTCTGAAGTTTGTATGCTTTGCAGGCTGATGTCTGCTAAACACTTATCGTGGCGAGGTATACCCGAGCTACACTCTAATTGAACAAGGACGTTGGCAATCTCTGTATTGAACTCAGATACACGTGAGTACAGTCCTGACGCTTCCACTTGCATTTCCCCAACCTCTCCAAGCACGAAACATAAGGATGTTAGCAGCTACGACTACGGGCAGGCAAGATGCGGGAGGGTACTGCCCTCAGCTCAGCTTTCAAAAGGAGGCATTCCTCGAAGCCAGCTTTCTACTAACTGTGTTCTTTTTTTATTTTTATTTTTATTTTTTTAAATTATTTATTTGTGATAGTCACAGAGAGAGAGAGAGAGAGGCAGAGACACAGGCAGAGGGAGAAGTAAGCTCCATGATCTGGGATCCCGATGTGGGATTCGATCCCGACTCTCCGGGATCGTGCCCTGGGCCAAAGCCAGGTGCCAAACTGCTGTGCCACCCAGAGATCCCCTACTAACTGTGTTCTGATGGCCATGAGAACATGACAGCACTGTAATTCAGGATGTTCCATGAATATCGCCATACTGCATCTGGAGACACAACCTTGAAGCCTGTAGCTTGCCCCTGGCATCCCATGAGCTTCTGACAAACATGTCTAGTGAGGATGTTTGTAACTGTATCTGCAGGCAGTGTGGAATTGGGAAGGACCACGTTTCAGCTCATCTCCAAGAGGGATGTTCCCCAGAGAGAGAGCATTCAGCTAGGTACTCAGGTTTGGAAGTTGGAATGTAGCTCCCATCTGAGGGAGGAATTCCTCAGAAGTTGCTGGATTGAACTAAGACACATTTGCCTCTCGCTAAACCTGCGTCCCGTATCGAACGAAATCCTTTGGAAGCGAAGCACACAGGCGGTCAGCATGTGAGAGGTTCAATACCTAAGCTCAATCCAAAGGAGTGTTCTTGCCTTGGAGGCAGCTTTCTGTTAGGCAGGAAATTGACAAGGCAGACACTTGGTTTTCATTCTGCTACTTTCCAGCATACAATGAAATGCTGTGGAAGAGGAACGTACAGGCAGTCAGGATGGGGGAGTTACAGGTACAAGCTCAACTCTCAGAAGTGTGTATGCTTTGCAGACCGATGTCTGCTAGCCACTTATCGAGGCGAGGTATACCCGAGCTACACTCTAATTGAACAAGGACGTTGGCAATCACTGTATTGAACTCAGATACACGTGAGCACAGTCCTGATACTTCCACTTGCATTCTCCAACCTGTCTCATCTTCTAATATAAGGATTTTTGAGCTACAACTACGGGCAGGCAGGATGCGGGAGGGTCTTGCCCTAGCTCAGCTTTCAAATGGAGGATGCCTCAAAGCCAGCTTTCTATTAACTGTGTTCTGATGGCCATGAGAATGCAGCAGGCTTGTAAATCAGGATATTCCATGAACACACTTTAGTGCACCTGGAGACACAACCTGAAGCCTGCAGGTTGCCCCTGGCATCCCATGACTTTCTGACAAACAAGTCTAGTTAGGATGTTCGTAATTGCTTCTGCAGGCAGTGTGGAACTGGGAAGGACCGCGTGTCAGCTCATCTCACAGAAGGAAATTCCGCAGAGAGACAGCTTTCAGCTTGGTACTCAAGTTTGGAAGTTAGTATGCAGCTCCCATCTGAGGGAGGAATTCCTCAGAAGTCAGTGAACTGAAGTAAGGGTCACATGGCTCTCGCAAAACTTGTGTCCCGTATCAAATGAAATCCTTTCGAAGTGAAGCATACAGGCGGTCAGCAAGAGAGAGGTTCAAGCCATAAGCTCAAGCCAAAGGCGTGTGCATGCCTGCAGGCAGGAGTCTGCTAGGCGCGAAATTGACAAGGCAGACACTTGGTTTTCACAGGACTACTGTCCCGCATGCAACAAAATGCTGTGGAAGAGGAACGTACACGAGTCAGGATGGGGGAGGTACAGGCCATAAGCCCAACTCTCCGAAGTTTGTATGCTTTGCAGGCCGACGTCTGCTAGCCACTTATCGAGGCGAGGTATACCCGAGCTACACTCTAATGGAACAAGGACGTTGGCAATCGCTGTATTGAACTCAGATACACGTGAGCACAGTCCTGATACTTCCACTTGCATTCTCCAACCTGTCTCATCTTCTAATATAAGGATTTTTGAGCTACAACTACGGGCAGGCAGGATGCGGAAGGGTCTTGCCCTGAGCTCAGCTTAAAAAAGGTGGCATGCCTAGAAGCCAGCTTTCAACTAGCTGTGTTCTAATGGCTGTGAGACCATAGCAGTCTTCTAACTCAGGAGGTTCGAAGAATACCACCTTACTGAACTTGGAGACACCTTCCAGGCCTGCATTATTCCACTTCTGTCTCACAAGCTTCCAACTAACATCTCTGGTTAAGATGTTCAAAACTCATTCTACAGACAATGTGGAACTGTGAGGGACTGGGTGTGAGCTCAACTCTCAGAAGAGAGATGCTTTTGGACTCGGGTTCAGCTAGCTCTCAAGTATGGAACTTAGTATATAGCACCTGTCTAAACAGGAATTACTAGGAAATCGCTGGATTGATCTTGCAGGCACTAGTTTTTGTGCCGGGACTTTCCTCTTACCTCTCACACTTCAGAAACGCATCGAGCCTAGGCCTGTTTGCAACGAATTGTATCTGCAGGAGGATGTGGGAAGTACAGGTCATAAGCTCAACTCTTAAACCTGTGTACGCCTGGGAGGCTGATGTCTGATACCCACTCGTACTTAGGAGTTAGAAATTAGCTACACTCTCTGAAGAAGGCTGTGTGAAATCGCTATATTCAACTCAGATACTCGTGAGTACAGGCCTGATACTTCCACATGCAAAGCGATTCGAAACAAAAAGAATCGCATCGAGTAGAATCAAAAAGAACGAATCAGGAACTATCGTATCGAAACGAAAATAATCAAATGAATCGAATCAAATCCAAAAGGTTCGAATCGCATCAAACTGAAAAGAATCGAATCAAATCGAATCAAAAATAATTGAAACAGGGATCCCTGGGTGGCGCAGCGGTTTGGCGCCTGCCTTTGGCCCAGGGCGCGATCCTGGAGACCCAGGATCGAATCCCACGTCGGGCTCCCGGTGCATGGAGCCTGCTTCTCCCTCTGCCTGTGTCTTGCCTCTCTCTCTCTCCCTCTGTGACTATCATAAATAAATTAAAAAAACTAAAAAAAAATAATTGAAACAAATCAAATAAAAAGGAATCGAATAGAAAAAAATAGAATCGAAAAGAAATGAATCGAATCGAATCAAAAAGAATCGAATCGAACACAATTCAGTCGAAGAATTTCGAATCGAATCGAATTGAATCGAAAAGAATCTAATCGAACCGAAACTATTCGAATGGAATCAAAAAGAAACGAATCAAAAAGAATCTTATCGAATCGAATCGAAAAGAATCGAAAAGTATCGAATCCAAATGAAACTATTTGAAAAGAGTTGAATCAAAAAGAATCGAATTGTTTCAGAAAAAATGAATAGAATTCAATTGAATCGAAAAGAATTGAATCGAATCGATCCTTAAGGAAAGGAATTTGAATCGAAAAGACTCGAATCGAAAGATTCGAATCAAATCGAATCGAAACAAAAAGAATCGAATCGAATAGAATCGAAAAGAAACTAATCGAAAACTATCATATCGAAAAGAAAAAAATCGTATCAAATAAAGAAAACCGAATCAAGTCGAATCGAAAAGGATCTAATCAATTCGAAACGAATCAAAAAGAATCGAATCGAATCGAAAAGAATTGAATCGAATCGGAAAGAATCGAATCGAAACTAAAACAATCAAATCGAAAAGAACTGAATCTAATCAAATCGAAAAGAATACATCGAATCGAATCAAAAAAGTAGAATCAAAACGCACCGAATCAAAAGAATCAAATCGAATGGAAGTGAAAAGAATCGAATCGAATCGAAAAGAATCGAATCGAATCAAATCTAAGAGAAGCGAATTGAATTGAATCGAAAGAATCTAATCAAATCGATTCGAATTGAAAAGAATCGAATCAAACCAAATAGAAAAGAATCGAGTTGAATTGAATCGAATCGAATCGAATCAGATCCAAAAAATCGAATCGAATTGCACCGAATCCAAAGAATCGAATCAAATGGAAGTGAAAAGAAACTAATTGAAACAAATCGAATTGAATCGAAAAGAATCGAATCGAAAGATTCGAATCAAATCGAATCGAAACAAAAAGAATCGCATCAAATAGAATCGAAAAGAACAATTCGAAAACTATCGTAATGAAACCAAAAAAATCGAATCGAATCGAATTGAAACGAAAAGGATTGAATCGAATTGAAAAGAATCAAATCGAATCGAATCGAAAATAATTGAAAAAATCAAATAAAAAAGAATGGAATAGAAAAAAATCAAATCGAAAAGAAATGAATCGAATCGAAAAGAATCGAATTGAATCGAAAAGAATTCAATCAAAGAGTTTCGAATCGAATCGAATTGAATCGAAAAGAATCTAATGGAACCGAAAAGATTCGAATGGAATCAAAAAGAAACGAATCAAAAAAATCGACTCGAATCGAATCGAAAAGAATCGACTCGAATTGAATCGAAAAGAATCGAATCCAAATGAATCTAATCGAAAAGAGTGGCATCGAAAAGAATCGAATTGTTTCAAAAAAAGAATCGAATTGAATGGAATCGAAAAGAATTGAATCTAATCGATTCTAAAAGAAAGGAATTCGGATCGAAAAGACTCGAATCGAAAGAGTCGAATCAAATCGAATCGAAACAAAAAGAATTGAATCGAATAGAATCTAAAAGAAACGAATCGAAAACTATCATATTGAAATGAAAAAAATGGTATCGAATGAAAAAAATCGAATCGAATCGAAAATGATGAAATCAATTCGAAAGGAATAAAAAAGAATCGAATCGAATCGAAAAGAATCGAATTGAATCGAAAAGAATCGAAACAAATCAAATAAAAAAGAATCGAATAGAAAAAATCGAAAGGAATCGAAAAGAATTGAATCAAATCGAAAAGATTTGAATAGAATAGAATCGAAAACAATCGAATCGAATCGAATAGAAAAGAATTGAATCAGAGTTTCGAATCGAATCGAATTGAATCAAAAAGAATCTAATCGAACCGAAAAGATTCGAATGGAATCAAAAAGAAACGAATTAAAAAGAATCTAATCGAAAAGAATCGAATTGAATCGAAAAGAATCGAATCCAAATGAATCGAGTTGAAAGGAGTGGATTCGAAAAGAATCAATCGAACAAAACGAATCGAATTGAATCGAATCAAAAAGAATCGAATCGAATCGAATTGAAAAGAATAGAAAAGAACAGAATCGAAACGAATCCAAAAGAATCAAATCGAATCGAAAAGAATCGAAACGGATCGAATTGAATCGAAAAGAATAGAAAAGTATCGATTTGAATCAAAAACAATCGAATCGAATCGAATCGAAAAGAATCGAATTGAATAAAAAAATCGAATTGAACCAAAAAGAATAGAATCAAATCGAAAAGAATTGAAAAGAACCGAATCAAATCAAATAGAAAAGAATCGAATTGAAAAGAATCTAATCAAATAGATTCAAATCGAATTGAATTGAATCGAAAAGAATCGAATCGAATCGAAAAGAACAGAATCGAATCGAAAAAAATTGAATTGAATCGAATCTAAAAGAATCCAATCGAAAAAATCGATTTGAATGGAATAAAAAAGAATCAAATCGAATCAAATCGATTTGAAAAGAAAGGAATTTGAATCGAAAAGACTCGAATCGAAAAGAATCGAATCGAATAGAAAAAAATCGAATCGAATTGCACCGAATCAAAAGAATCGAATCGAATGGAAGTGAAAAGAATTGAATCGAAAAAATTGAATTGAATCGAATCTAAAAGAATCCAATCGAAAAAATCGATTTGAATGGAATAAAAAAGAATCCAATCGAATCAAATCGATTTGAAAAGAAAGGAATTTGAATCGAAAAGACTCGAATCGAAAAGAATCGAATCGAATAGAAAAAAATCGAATCGAATTGCACCGAATCAAAAGAATCGAATCGAATGGAAGTGAAAAGAATCGAATCGAATCAAATCAAATCGAATTGAATCGATTTGAAAAGAAGCGAATTGAATCAAATTGAATCAAAAAGAATCGAATCCAAATGTGTCGAATCGAAAAGGGTCAAATCAAAAAGAATCAAATCGATTCGAAAAACAAACGAATCAAAGGGAATCGAATTGAAAATAATCGCATCGAATTGAATCGAAAAGAATAGAAAAGTATCGATTCGAATCGAAAAGAATTGACTCGAATCGAATCGAAAAGAATCGAATTGAATCATATTGATCGAAAAGAATTGAATCGAAAAGAATCGAATCGAATCGGAAATAATCGAATCGAATCGAAAAGAATCAAATCGAATCAAATCAAAAATAACTAAATCGAATCAAATAAAAAAGAATCGAATTGAAAATAATCGAAGAGAATAGATTCATATCGAATCGAATCGAAAAGAATCAAATCAAATCGAATCGAAAAGAACTGAATCGAAAAAATAGAAAAGAATAGAATTGTAAAGAATCGAATAGAATAGATTCAAATCGAATCGAATCGAATCAAAAAGAATGGAATCGAATTGAAAAGGATCGAATCGAATCAAATTGAATATAAAAGAAACGAATCGAATCGAAATTGAATCGAATCGAATCGAAAAGAATCGAAAAAAATCAAATAAAGTATCGAATCGAATCAGAAATATCGATTGAATTGATTCAAATCGAAAAGAATCAAATCGAATCAAATCGAAAATAATTGAACCGAATCGATCGAATTGAATTGAAAATAATCGAATTGAATCGAACCGAATTGAATCGAAAAGAATCGATCAAATCAAAAATAATTGGATCGAATCGAAAATAATCGAATCGAATCAAATGGAAAATAATTGAACTGAATCGATCGAATTGAATTGAAAATAATTGAACCGAATTGAATCGAAAAGAATCGATCGAATCGGGGATCCCTGGGTGGCGCAGCAGTTTAGCGCCTGCCTTTGGCCCAGGGCGCGATCCTGGAGACCCGGGATCGAATCCCACGTCAGGCTCCCGGTGCATGGAGCCTGCTTCTCCCTCTGCCTATGTCTCTGCCTCTCTCTCTCTCTCTCTGTGACTATAATAAATAAATAAAAATTAAAAAAAAGAAACGATCGAATCAAAAATAATTAGATCGAATCGAAAATAATCGAATCGAATCCAATCAAATCGAATTGAAAATAATCAAATTGAATTGAATTGAATTGAAAATAATCAAATTGAATCAAAATTAATTGAATTGAAACGAATCGAAAATAAATCAAATCAAAAATAATCGCATCGAATCGAAATGAATTGAAAATAATCGATTCGCATCGAATCAAATCGAAAATAATCCAATCGAATTGAATCGACAATAATTGAATAGCATCTAAAATAATCCAATCGAATCGAAAAGAATCGAATCTATTCGAATCGAAAATAATCGAATCAAATTGAATCAAATCGAAAATAATCAATTCGCATCGAATGGAATCAAATCGAAAATAATTGAGTCGAATTGAATCGAAAATAATCGAATCGAATCGAAAAGAATCGAATCGAATCTAAAAGAATCGAATCGATTCAAATCGAAAAGAATGGAATCGAAAATAATCGAAATGAATTGAATCGAAAATAATCAAATCGAATGGAAAATAATCGAATTGAATTGAAAAGAATCGAATCGAAAATAATCGAATCGATTCGAATGGAAAATAATCAAAACGAATCGAAAATAATCGAATCGAATCAAAAATAATCGAATCGAATCGAAAATAATCAAATCGAATGGAATCGAATCGAATCAAATTAAAATGAATCGATTAGAAAATAATCGTTTCACAATGAATCGAATTGAAAATAATCGAATTGAATTGAAAATAATCAAATCGAATCTAAAATAATTGAATCGAATTGAAAATAATCGAATCGAAAAGAATTGAGTCAATTCGAATCACAAATATTGAAACGAATCGAAAAGAATCAAATCAAATTGAAAAGAACTGAATCGAATTGAAAAGAATCGATCGAATCGAATCGAAAATAATCGAATTGATTCGAATGTAATCGTATCGAAAATAAACAATTCACATCAAATCGAATCGGAAATGAATTGAATTGAAAAGAATCGAATCGAATCGAAAATCTCAACTAATCCAATCGAATCAAATCGAAAATAATCGAATCAAATTGAATCAAATCGAAAATAATCGAACCGAATCGAACCGAATTGAATCTAAAATAATCGAATAAAATCGAACCGAATTGAATCGAAAATAATCGAATCGAATCGAACCGAATTGATTCTAAAATAATCTAATCGAATCGAATCGAAATAATCAAATCAAATCGAATCGAATTGAATCGAAACTAATCGAATCGAATCGAATCGAAAATAATCGAACCTAGTCAAATCGAATTGATTTGAAAATAATCGATTCGAATCAAACCGAATTGAATAGAAAATAATCTAATCGAATCGAAAAGAATCGAATCGAATAAAAAATAATTGAATCGAATGTAAATAATTGAATCGAATCCAATCAAATCGAATCAAAAATAATCAAATTGATTTGAATTGAATCGAAAATAATCGCATCGAATCGAATTGAATCGAAAATAATCGATTCGCATCGAATCGAATCGAAAATAATCCAATCGAATAGAATCGAAAATAATAGAATCAAATCGAAAATAATCAAATCGAATCGAAAATAATCCAATCGAAAAGAATCGAATTGGTTCGAATCGAAAATGATCGAATAAAATAAAAAAGAATCGAATCGAATTGAAAATAATCGAATCGAATTGAATCGAAAATAATCGAATCAAAATGAATCGAAAACAATCGAATCGAATCGAAAATAATCGAATCGAATCAAAAAGAATCGAATCGAAAAGAATCAAATCAGGATCCCTGGGTGGCGCAGCGGTTTGGCGCCTGCCTTTGGCCCAGGGCGCGATCCTGGAGACCCGGGATTGAATCCCACATCGGGCTCCCGGTGCATGGAGCCTGCTTCTCCCTCTGCCTGTGTCTCTGCCTCATTCTCTCTCTCTCTCTGTGACTATCACAAATAAATAAAAATTTTAAAAAGTTGAAAAGAATTGAATCGATTCGAAACGAAAATAAACAAATCGAACTACAATGAATCGAATCAAATAAAAAATAATCGAATCGAATTGAATAAAAAATAATCGAATCTAATGCAATCAAATCGAATCGAAAATATTCGAATACAATCGAATTGAATTGAAAATAATCGAATCGAATTAAAAAGAATCGAATCAAATCGAATAGAAAATAATCGAATCAAACCATCGAATTGAGTCGAATCAAAAATAATCGAATCGAATTGAAAAGAATCAAAATGAATCGAATGGAATCGAATCGAGTTGAAAATAATCAATCCAATCAAAAAGAATCGAATTGAATCGAAAAGAATCAAATCGAATAGAATCGAATTGAATCGAAAAGAATCGAATCGAAAAGAATTGAATCGAATCAAATCAAAAAGAATAGAATCGATTAGAAAAGATTCGAATCGAATTGAATCAAATTGAAAATAATCGAATCTAATCGAAAAAATCTAATCGAATCGAAAAGAATCAAATCGAAACGAAAGATTTGAATCGAATTGAATCAAATCAAAAGGAATCGAATCGAAGAGAAAAAATCAAATCGAATCGAAAAGAATCAAATTGAATCGAATCAAAGAGATTCGAATCGAAAAGAATAGAATTGAATCGTATCGAAAGAATCAAATCAAATCGAAGGAAAAGAATCGATTCAAATCAATTTGAAAAGAAAGCAATTCGAATCGAACAAACTCGAATCGAAAAGAATCGAATTGAATCGAACCTAAAAGAATTGAATTGAAAAAAATCGATTCGAATGGAATCAAAAACAATAGAATCGAATCAAATCGATTCAAAAAGAAAATAATCGAATCGAATTGAAAAGAATAGGAAAGAACCGAATCGAATCAAATCGAAAAGAATCATATCGAATCATAAAGAATCGAATCGAATTAAATTGAAAAGAATCGAATCGAATCGAAAAGAATCGAATCGAATCGAAAAGAATAAAATCCAAAATAATCAAATCGAAGAGTCGAATCGAATAAAATCAAATCGATTCAAAAAAACCAAATCGAAGAGACTCAAAAAGAATCGAGTCGAATCGAATCAAAAATAATCAAATCGAATCAAAAAGAATCGAATCGAATCGAAAAAAATCGAATCAAATCACACCGAATCAAAAGATTCAAATCGAATGGAATTGAAAAGTATCGAATAGAAGAGCATCGATTTGAAAAGAATTGAATCAAATCAAATTGATAGAAAAGAATCGAATCGAATTGAATCGAAAAGAATCGAATCGAATCGGAAAGAATCGAATCGAATCGAAAAGAATCAAATCGAATCGAATCGAAAAGAACTGAATCGCATCAAATCGAAAAGAATCGAATTGAAAAGAATCGAATAGAATAGATTCAAATTGAATTGAATCGAATCGTAATAATTGAATTGAATCGAAAAGGATGAATCGAATCAAATCGAAAAGAATCGAATCGAATCGAAATCAAATCAAATCGAATTAAAAAGTATCGAATCTAATAGATTCGAATCGAATCAAATCAAAAAGAATCGAATCGAATCGAAAAGAATTAAATTGAATCGATTCGAATCAAAAAGAATCAAAAGGAATCAAATCGAAAAGAATTGAATCAAATCCAATCAAAAAGTATCGAAACAAATTGAATGAAAAAGAATCGAATGAAATCAGAAAAATCGAATTGAACTGAAAAGAAAAGAATCGAATCGAATCGAAAAGAACCGAATCGAATCAAATCGAAAAGAATCGAATTGAAAGGAATCTAATTGAATAGATTCAAATCGAATTGAATCGAAAAGAATCGAATCGAATCGAATCAAAAAGTATCGAATTGAATTGAAAAAAACGAATCGAATCTAATCTAAAAGAATCGAATCGAATCGAAACAAATTGAAAAGATCGTATGGAATCGAATAGAAAAGAATCGAATCAATTCGAATCAAATACATTCGAAAAGAAAGGAATTCGAATTGAAAAGACTCGAATCGAAAAGAATCAAATCGACGCGATTCGAAAAAAATCGAATCGAATCGCACGGAATAAAAGAATCAAATCGAATGGAAGTAGAAAGAATCGAAAAGAATCGAATCGAATCAAAAAGAATTCAATCGAATCGAATCGAAAGATTCAAATCGAATCAAATTGAAAAGAAACAAATTGAAAACTATCGAATCAAATCAAAACAAATTGAATCGAATCGAATCTCTGAAAAATATCCAATCGAATCGAATTGAAAAGAATTGAATCGAATCAAATCGAAAAGAATCGAATCGAATCGTTTGGAAAAGAAAGGAATTCAAATCGAAAAGACTCGAATCGTAAGATTCGAATCGAATCGAATCAAAAAGAAACAAATCAAAAACTATCAAATCGAAACGAAAAAAATTGAATCGAATCGAATCGAAAAGAATCAAATCAAATCGAAAAGGATCAAATTGAATCGTATCGAATAAAAAAGAACCAAATCAAATTGAAAAGAATGGAATCGAATTGAATCGAAAAGAATCAAAAAAATCTAATAGAAAAGAATCGAATCGAATCAAAAATATCGAATCGAATGGAAAAGAATCGAATCAAATCAAAGAGAATTGAGTGGAAAAGAATGGAATCGAATTGAATCGAAAGGAATCGAATCGAATCAAAAAGAATCTAATCGAAAAGAATCGAATCGAATAAAAAAAATCAAATCGAAAAGAATCGAATTGAATCGAATGGAATCGAAAAGAATAGAAAACTATCGATTCGAATCGAAAAGAATCAACTCGAATCGAATCGAAAAGAATCGAATTGAATCAAAAAAATCGAATTGAACCTTAAAGAACAGAATTGAATTGAAAAGAATCGAATCGATTCAAAAAGAACCAAATCGAATCAAATCGAAAAGAATCGAATTGAAAAGAATCTAATCAAATAGATTCAAATCGAATTGAATGGAATCGAATAGAATCGAATCAAATCGAAAAGAATCGAATCGAATTGAAAAAAATCGAATTGAATCCAATCTAAAAGAATTGAATCGAAAAAATCGATTCTAAAGGAATCAAAAAGAATCGGATCGAATCAAATCGATTCGAAAAGAAAGGATTTCGAATCGAATTGAATTGAAAAGAATCGAATAGATTGGAATCGAATTGAATCGAAAAAATTCGAAATGAATCTAATCAGATCAAATGGAAAAGAATCGAATCGAATCGAAAAGAATTGAATCGAATCGAACCGAATCGAAAATAATCGAATAGATCAAATCAAAAAGAATTGATCGGTTTGAAATGAATAGAGTAGAATCGAATCAAAGCGAAGTGAAAAGATTAGAATCGAATTGAAAAGAATCGAAATGAATCGAATTGAATCCAAAAGAATTGAATCGATTCGAAGAGTATCGAATCGAATCCAAAGAATCGAATCAAATTGAAAAGAATCGAATCGAAACGAAAAGAATCCAATTGTATCGAATCAAATCGTAAACAATCAAATCGAATTGAATCAAAAAGAATCAAATTGAATCGAATCGAAAAGAATCGAATGGTATCGAATTGAATCGAAAAGAATCGAATCATATCTAATTGAATTGAAAAGATTCAAATAGAATAGAACCGAAAAGAATCGAATCGTATCGAATCGAATCAAAACGAATCGAATTGAAACAAGATTCGAATCGAATCGAAAAGAATCAAATTGAAAAGAATCTAATCGAATTGAAAAGAATCGAATGGGACCCCTGGGTGGCGCAGCGGTTTGGCGCCTGCCTTTGGCCCAGGGCGTGATCCTGGAGTCCCGGGATCGAATCCCACGTCGGGCTCCCGGTGCATGGAGCCTGCTTCTCCCTCTGCCTGTGTCTCTGCCTCTCTCTCTCTCTCTCTCTCTCTGTGTGTGTGTGACTATCATAAATAAATAAAAAATTAAAAAAAGAAAAGAATCGAATCGAAAAAATCGAATCAAAAAGAATCGAATCGAATCGTATAGAATTGAAAAGGATCGAATCAAATCGAAAAGAATCGAATCGAATGGAATCGAATCAAATCGAATTGAATCAAAAAGAATCAATCGAATCCAATTGAATCGAAAAGAATCAAATAGATTCGAATCGAAACGAATCGAAAAAATCGAAACGAATCGAATCATATCGAATGGAAAAAATCAAATCGAACTGAAAAGAACCGAATCGAACTGAATCAAAAAGAATCATATTGAATCGAATCGAATTGAATCGAAAAGAATCAAATCGATTCCAATCGAATTGAATCGAAAAGAATCGAATCGAACTGTATTGAATCTAATTGAAATGAATCGAATCAAATAATATCGAAAAGAATCGAAACAAAAACAATCGAATCGAATCGAATTGGAAAGAATCGAATCGAATCGAAAAGTATAGAATTGAAGCGAAAAGAATCAAATCGAATCAGAAGGATCAAATCGAATCGAATCAAAAAGAATCGAATTGAATCGAATCGAATCGAAAAGAATCGAATCTAATCAAATCGAATCGAATCGAAAAGAATAGAATTGTATAGAATCTAATTGAAAAGAACCGAATCCTTTTGAATTGAATCAAAAAGAATCGAATCAAATTGAATCGAAAAGAATCGAATCGAATCAAAAAGAATTGAATCGAATCGAATCGAAAAGAATCGAAACGAATCGATTCAAAAAGAATCAAATAGAATGAAATCGAATCGAAAAGATTTGAATCGATTCGAATTGAAAAGATCAAATCGAATTGAATTGAAATGAAAAGAATTGAATCGAATTGCATTGAATCGAAAATAATTGAATCAAATTGAAGAAAAAATAATCGAATCGAATCGAATCGAAAATCATTGGAACTGAATCGAATCGATAATGGAATCAAATCAAATCAAGTCGAGTCAAATCGAAAATAATCGAATCGAATCAAATAGATTCAAAAACAATCGAATCAAATCGAATCGAATTAAAAATAATCGAATCAAATAATATCGAATCGAATCGAAAAGAATCGAATTGAAAAGAATCGAACCGAATCAAAAAGAATCGAATAGAATCGAATAAAAAAGAATCGAAATGAATCGAATCGAGTAGAATCAAATCGAAGCTAGGTGAAAAGAACCGAATTGAATCAAAAAGTATCAAATCGAATCGAATCGAAAAGAATTGAACCGAAGAGAATCTAATCGAAACGAAAAGAAACAAATCGAATCGGATTGAAAAGAATCGAAACGAAAAGAAACGAATCGAATTGAATTGAAAAGAATCGAATTGAATCGAATCAAAAAGCATCGAATCGAAAAGTATCGAATCGAAGCGAAAAGAATCGAATTGAATCGGAAAGATCGAATTGAATCGAATCGAATCGAAAAGAATCGAATCGAATCGATTCGACAGGAATCGAATCGAATAAAAAATTATCGGAAATAATCCAAGTGAATCCAAAAGAATTGGATCGAATCGAAATGAATAGAAAAGAATTGAATGGAGCATTATCGAATCGAATCCAAAAGAATCGAATCGAGTCAAATCATAAAGACTCGAATCGAATAGAATCGAATCAAAAAGAATCGAATCAAAGAGAATCTAATCGAAACAAAAAAATCGAATCGAATCAAATCAAAAAGAATCGAATCGAAAAGACAAGAGTCGAATCGAATTGAATCAAAAAGAATCAAATTGAAAAGAATCTAATCGAATTGAAAAGAATCGAATCGAAAAAATCGAATCGAATCGAATTGAAAAGAATAGAAAAGAATCGAATCGAATCGAAAAGAATCGAAACGAAAAGAATCAAATCGAATCGAAAAGAATCAAGTCAAATTGAATCGAAAAGAATCGAATTGAATTGAAAAGGATCGAATCGAAAAGAATCGAATCGAAGAGTCGCATCGAAAAGAATCGAATCGATTTGAAAAAAAACCGAATTGATTCGAATCGACTCAAAAAGAATCAAATCGAATCGAATCAAATCGAAAAGAATCAAATCAAATCGATTAAAAAAGAAAGAAATTCGAATCGAAGAGACTCGAATCAAAAAGAATCAAATCGAATCGAATCGAAAAGAATCAAATCGAATCGAATCGAAAAGAATTGAATCAAAGAGAATCTAATCAAAACGAAAAGAATCAAATCGAATGGAATTGAAAAGAATCGAATCTAATCGAATCAAATCAAATCAAAAAGAAATGAATCAAATCGATTCGAAAAGAAACTCGAATAGAAGAGACTCGAATCGAAAAGAATCTAATCGAATCGAAAAAAATCGAATCGAATCTAATCGAATCAAAAAGAATTGAATCTAAGAGTTTCGAATCGATTCGAATTGAATTGAAAAGAATCTAATCGAATCAAAAAGATTTGAATAGAATCGAAAAGAAACGAATCAAAAAGAATCGAATTGAATCGAATCAAAAAGAATAGAATCGAATCGAATCGAAAAGAATCGAATCCAAATAAATCGAGTCGAAAGGAGTGGGATCAAAAAGAATTGAATCGATTAGAAAAAAATGAATCGAATTGAATCGAATCTAATCGAATCTAATCAAATCGAATCGAATTGAAAAGAATAGAAAAGAATCGAATCAAATCGAATCGAAAAGAATCGAATCGAATTGAATTGTAATGAAAAGAATCGAATCGAATCGAAAAGAATCAAATTGAATCGAAAAGCACTGAATTGAATGCAATCAAATCAAAAAGAATCGAATAGAATTGATTGAATCGAAAAGAATTGAATGGAATCGAATCACATCAAATTGAAAATAATTGAATTGAATTGAATAAAAAATAATCGAATCGAATCAAATCGAATCGAGAATAATTGGAATTGAACTGAATCGATAATCGAATCGAATCAAATTGAGTCAAATCAAAATAATCGAATCAAATCGATTCGAAAAAATCAAATCAAATTGCATCGAATCAAAAGTAATCGAATCGAATCATATTGAATCAATTCTAATCGAATCGAATCGAATCAAAAAGAATCAAATCGAATCGAAAAGAATCGAATCGAAAAGAATCAAATCGAAAAAAAAGAAAAGAATCAAATTGAATCGTAAAGAATTGAACCGAAAAGAATCGAATCGAATCAAATCGATTGAAAAGATTGAATCAAAAAATCAAAGAGAATCGAAACAAATCAAAACGAGTCGAATTGAATCAAATTGAAAAGAATTGCCTCAAATCAAATCTAAAAGAATCGAATCGAATCAGAAAGAATCAAATCGAATCTAAAAGAATCGAATCGAATGGAATCGAATCAAATTGAATTGAAAAGAATCAATCGAATCGAATTGAATAGAAAAGAATCGAAAAAAATCAAAACGAATCAAATCATATCGAATCGAAAAGAATCTAATCGAATCAAAAAGAATTGAATCGAACTGAATCGAAAAGAATCGAATCGAACAGAACCGAAAAGATTCGAATTGAAAAGAATCGTATCGAATAGAATCGAATTGAATCGAAAAGAATTGAATCGATTCCAATTGAATTGAATCATAAAGAATCGAATCGAACAGTATTGAATCTAATTGAAATGAATTGAATCAAATAAAATAGAAAAGAATCAAATCGAAACGAAAGGAATCGAATTGAATTGAATTGAAAAGAATCTAATTGAATCGAATCGAAAAGCAACGAATCGAAAAGAATCGAATCGAAACGGAAAGAATCGAATCAAATCGAAAAGATCGAATTGAAAAGAATCGAATTGAATCGAATAGAATCGAAAAGAATCGAATCGTATCGAATCGAAAGGAATCAAATCGAATCGAATCGAAAAGAATTGAATTGTATTGAAAAGAATCGAATCAAATCAAAAAGAATTGAATCGAATAGAAAAGAATTGAATCGAATGCAATAAAATCGAAAAGAATCGAATCGAATAGAAAAGAATCAAATCGTATTGATTGAATCGAAAAGAATCGAATCGAATCGCATTGAATCGAAAATAATTGAATTGAATTGAATAAAAAATAATCAAAACGAATCGAATCGAATCAAGAATAATTGGAATTGAATGGAATCGATAATCGAATTGAATCAAATCGAGTCGAATCGAAAATAATCGAATTGAATCAAATCGAGTTGAATCGAAAATAATCAAATCGAATCAAATCGATTCGAAAGAATCGAATCAAATTGCATCGAATCAAAAGTAATCAAATCGAATCGTATTGAATCGATTCGAATTGAAAAGAATTGAATCGAATTGAAAAGAATCAAATTGAATCGAATAAAAAAGAATCGAATCCAAAGAATCGAATTGTAGAGAATCTAATCGAAACGAAAAGATTCGAATCGAATCGAATCGAATCGAAAAGAATCGAATCTAAACAAAAAGAATCGGGGATCCCTGGGTGGCGCAGCGGTTTAGCGCCTGCCTTTGGCCCAGGGCGCGATCCTGGAGACCCGGGATCGAATCCCACATCGGGCTCCCGGTGCATGGAGCCTGCTTCTCCCTCTGCCTGTGAATCTGCCTCTCTCTCTCTCTGTGACTATCATAAATAAATAAAAATTAAAAAAAAAAAACCTATAAACAAAAAGAATCGAATCGAATAGAAAAGAATCAAATCGAATCGAAAAGAATTGAATCAAAAGGAATCCAATCGAATCAAATCAATTGAAAAGATCGAATCAAAAAATTCAAAGAGAATCAAAACGAATCAAAATGAATCGAATCGAATCGAATTGAAAATAATCGTATTGAATCAAATCTAAAAGAATGAAATCGATTCAAATCAAAAAGAATCGAATCGAATTGATTCACATCGAAAAGAATCGAATCGAATCGTATCGAATTGAAAAGAATCGAATCGAAGCGATAAGAATCAAATCGAATGGAATTGAATCGAATCGAATTGAATCAAAAAGAATCGAATCAAATCGAAAAGAATCGAATAGATTCTAATTGAAACGAATCGAAAAAATCAAAACGAATCAAATCAGATCGAGTGGAAAAGAATTGAATCAAATCGAAAAGCATCGAATTGAATCGAACTGAATCGAAAAGAATCGAATAGATCAAATCAAAAAGAATCGAATCGATTCGAAATGAATCGAGTAGAATCGAATCGAATTGAAAAGAATCTAATCGAATCGAAAAGAATAGAATCTAAACGAAAAGAATCGAATCGAATCGATCGAAAAGATCGAATTGAAAAGAATCGAATTGAATCGAATCAAATCGAAAAGAATCGAATTGAATCGTATTGAATCAAAAAGAATAAAATCGAATTGAAAAGAATAGAATCGTATTTAATTGAATCGAAAAGAATCGAATTGAATTGAATCGAAAAGAATCGAATCAAATCAAAACGAATCAAATCGAATCAAAAAGAATCGTATCGAATCGAATTGAATCGAAAAGAATCCAATCGAACATAATCAAATTGAATTGAAAAGAATCGAATCGAAAAGAATCAAATCGAAACGAAAAGGAATCGAATCAATAAGAATCGAATGGTATCATTGAATCGAAAAGAATCGAATCATATCGAACTGAACTGAAAAGAATCAAATTGAATAGAACCGAAAAGAATCGAATCAAATCGAATCGAAAACAATCGAATTGTATCAAATCGAATCGAAAAGAATCGAATCGAATCAAATCGAAAAGTATCGAGTTGAATCGAAAAGAATCGAATCGAATCAAAAAGAATCGAATTGAATAGCATGGAAATGAATCGAATTGAATCAAAAAAGAATCGAATTGAATAGCATCGAAACGAATCGAATCAAAATGAAAAGAATCGAATCGAATCGAATTGAAAAGAATCAAATCGTATCAAATGGAATCAAAAAGAATCGAATCATATGGAGTTGAATCGAAAAGAATCAAATCGAATAGAACCGAAAAGAATCAAATCGAATACAATAGAAAAGAATTGTATCGAATAGAGTAGAATTGAATCGAAAAGACTCGATTCCAGTCGAATTGAATCGAAAAGAATCGAATCGAACAGTACCGAATCGAATTGAAAATAATCGAATCAAATAAAATCGAAAAGAATCTAATTGAAACGAAAAGAATTGAATCGAATCGAATTGAAACGAAAAGAATCAAATCGAAAAGAATTGAATTGAATTGAAAAGAATCAAATCGAAAAATCGAATCGAAAAGAATCGAGTTGAGTTGAATCGAATAGAAAAGAATCGAATCGAATCGTATCGAATCGAAAAAAATCAAATTGAATCGAAAAGAATCGAATCGAATGGAATCGAATCAAATTGAATCAAAAAGAATCAATCTAATCGAATTGAATCGAAAAGAATCGAATAGATTCGAATTGAAACGAATCGAAAAAAATCGAAACGAATCGAATCATATCGAATGGAAAAGAATCGAATCAAATCGAAAAGAATCGAATTGAACTGAATCGAAAAGAATCGAATCGAACAGAATCGAAAAGAATCGAATTGAAATGTAACAAATCGAATCCAAATGATCGAATCGAATCAAATCGAAAAGAATCGAATAGAAACGAAAGAATCGAATAGAATTGAATTGAAAAGAATCGAATAGAATAGAATAGAATCGAACAGAATTGAATCGAACGAAAAGAATCTTATCGAATTGATTCAAAGTGAATTGAATCGAATGGAGAAGAATCAAATCGAATCAAATCAAAAAGAATTGAATCGAAAAGAATCGAATCGAAGAGAATCTAATCGAAATGAAAAGAATCAAATCGAATCGAAAAGAATCGAATTGAAAAGAATAGAATTGAAAAATTTGAATCGAATCGAATCGAAATGAATCGAATCGATTCAAATCGATTGAAAAGATCGAATCAAAAAACATCAAAGAGAATCAAAACAAATCGAAACGAATCAAATCGAATCTAATGGAAAAGAATCATATCAAATCAAATCTAAAAGAATTGAATCGAATCGAATCAAAAAGAATGGAATTGAATTGATTCGTATCAAAAGAATCGATTGAATCGTATTGAATCGAAAAGAGAATCGAATCAAAAAGAATTGAATCGAATGGAATCGAATTGAATCGAAAAGAATCAAATCGAATTGAATTGAAAAGAATTGAATCGAACATTATCAAATCGAATTGAAAAGAATTGAATCAAATCGAAAAGAATCGATTCGAAATGAAAAGAATCGAATCGAATCAAATTTGAAAGAATCGAATTGAATTGAAACAAGAAGAATCGAATCAAATTGCATTGAATCGAAAATAATTGAATCGAATTGAATAAAAAATAATTGAATCGAATCGAAAATAATTGGAATTGAATCGATAATCGAATGGAATCAAATCAAATCGAGTCGAAGCGAAAATAATCGAATCGAATCATATAAATTGAAAAGAATCGAATCGAATCGAAAAGAATCAATGGAATCGAATTGAATCGAAAAGAATCTAATAGATTCAAATAGAAACGAATCGAAAAAATCAAAATGAATCGAATCAGATTGAATCGAAAAGAATCGAATCGAATAAAAAAGAATTGAATTGAACTGAATCGAAAAGAATCGAATCGAACAGAACTGAAAAGAATCGAATCGAAAAGAATCGTATTGAATCGAATGGAATTGAATCAAAAAGAATCGAATCGATTCCAATTGAATTGAATCGAAAAGAATCGAATCGAACAGTATCGAATCTAATTGAAATGAATCGAATCAAATAAAATAGAAAAGAATCAAATCGAAACAAAACGAATCGAATCGAATTGAATTGAAAAGAATCGAATCGAATCGAAAAGATCGAATTGAAAAGAATTGAATTGAATCAAATCGAATCAAAAAGAATCGAATCGTATCGAATTGAAAGGAATCAAATCGAATAGAATCGAAAAGAATAGAATTGTATTGAAAAGAATCGAATCGAATCGAAAAGAATAGAATCGAATGCAATCATATCGAAAAGAATCTAATCGAATCGATTTGAAAAGAATCAATTCGAATTGATTGAGTCGAAAAGAATCAAATCAAATCACATCGAATCGAAAATAATTGAATTGAATTGAATAAAAAATAATCGAATCAAATCGAATCGAGAATAATTGGAATTGAATGGAATCGATAATCAAATCGAATCAAATTGAGTCGAATCGAAAATAATCGAATCGAATCAAATCAATTCGAAAAAAATCTCATCAAATTGCATCGAACCAAAAGTAATCGAATCGAATCATATTGAATCGAATCGAATCGAATCGAAAAGAATCAAATCGAATCTAATCAAAAAGAGTCAAATCCAAAGAATCGAATTGTAGAGAATATAATCGAAACGGAAAGATTCGAATTGAATCGAATCGAAAAGAATCGAATCTAAATGAAAAGAATCGAATAGAAAAGAATCAAATCGAATAGAAAAGAATCGAATAGAAAAGAATCAAATCGAATCGAAAATAATTGAATCGAAAAGAATCGAATCGAATCAAATCGATTGAAAAGATCGAATCAAAAAAATCAAAGAGAATCGAAATGAATCAAAACGAATCGAATCGAATCGAATTGAAAAGAATTGCATCGAATCAAATCTAAAAGAATCGAATCGAATAGATTCGCATCGAAAAAAATCGAATCGAATCGTATCGAATCGAAAAGAATCGAATCGAATGGAATTGAATCGAATTGAATCAAAAAGAATCAAATCGAATCGAATTGAATCGAAAAGAATCGAATAGATTCGAATTGAAATGAATCGAAAAAAATCAAAACGAATCGAATCAGATCAAGTGGAAAAGAAGTGAATCAAATCAAAAAGAATCGAATCAAATCGAACTGAATCGAAAAGAATCGAATAGATCGAATCAAAAAGAATCGAATCGATTCGAAATGAATCAAGTAGAATCGAATCGAACCAAAAAGAATCGAATCGAAAAGAATCGATTTGAATCGAAATGTAAAGATTCAAATCGAATCGAAAAGAATCGAATCGAAACAAGAATCAAATTGAATCGATCGAAAAGATCGAATTGAAAAGAATCGAATTGAATCGAATCAAATAGAAAAGAATTGAATCAAATCGTATCGAACAAAAAGAATCAAATCGAATCGAATTGAAAAGAATAGAATCGTATTTAATTGAATTGAAAAGAATGGAATCTAATTGAATCGAAAAGAATCGAATCAAATCAAAACTAATTGAATGGAATCGAAAACAATTGAATTGAATGGAAAAGAATCCAATCGAACATAATCCAATTGAATTGAAAAGAATCGAATCAAAAAGAATCAAATCGAAAAGAAAAGGAATCGAATCGAATCGAAAAGAATTGAATGGTATCATTGAATCGAAAAGAATCAAATCATATAGAATTGAATTGAAAAGAATCAAATCTAATAGAATTGAAAAGAATCAAATCGAATTGAATTGAAAAGAATCGAATCGAATACATTGAAAAGAATCGAAACGAATCGAAAAGAATCGAATAGAATCAAAAAGTATCGAATCAAAAAGAATCGAATCGAATCGAAAAGAATCAAATTGAAGAGCATCGAAACGAGTCGAATCGAATCAAAAAGAATCGAATTGAATAGCATCGAAACGAATCGAATCAAAATGAAAAGAATCGAATCAAATCGAATCGAAAAGAATAGAATCGTATCGAATGGAATCAAAAAGAATCGAATCATATCGAATTGAATCGAAAAGAATCGAATCGAATAGAACCGAAAAGAATCGATTCGAATACAATTGAAAACAATCGTATCGAATCGAATTGAATTGAATCGAAAAGAATCGAATCGAATCTTATATACTCGAATCAAAAAGAATCGAGTCGATTCGAATTGAAAATATCAAACCGAATCGAAAAGAATCGAATCAAAAAGAATTGATTCAAATCGAAAATAATCGAATTGAATCAAAACGATTCAAATTGATACGAAACAAATCGAATCGAAAATAATAGAATCAAATCGAACCGAATCGAAATGAAAATAATCAAATTGAATCGAATTGAAAATAATCGAATCAACTCAAATCGAAAATAATTGAATTGAATCTAATCGAAAATAATCGAATTGAATTGAATTGAAAATAATGAAATCGAATCGAAAATAATCGAATTGAAAGTGATCTTATCGAATCCAAAATAATCGAATCAAATCGAAAATAATTGAACTGAATCGATCGAATTGAATTGAAAGTAATCGAATCGAATCGAATTGAATCAAAAATAATCGAATCGAATCAAATCGAAAATAATTGAATTGAATCGAAAAGAATCGATCAAATCAAAAATAATCGGATCGAATAAAAAATAATCGAATTGAATCCAATCAAATCGAATCGAAAATAATCAAATTGAATTGAATCGAAAATAATCGAATCGAATCGAAATTAATCGAATCGAATCAAATCGAATCGAATTGAAAATAATCAAATCAAATCGAAAATAATCGCATCGAATCGAATTGAATCGAAATCGAAAAAAAAGAAATATATTCGCATCGAATCGAATCGAAAATAATCCAATCGAATTGAATCGAAAATAATCCAATTGAATCTAAAATAATCCAATCGAATCGAAAATAATCTAATTGAAAAGAATCGAATCTATTCGAATCAAAAATAATCAAATCGAATCGAATCGAATCGAAAATAATCGATTCACATCTAATCGAATCGAATCGAAAATAATTGAATCGAACTGAATCGAAAATAATCGAATCGAATCGAAAATAATTGAATCGAATCGAAAATAATCGATTCGCATCAAATCGAATCGAATCGAAAATAATCAAATCAAAATGAATTGAAAACAATCGAATCGAATCGAAAATAATCGAATCAAATCAAAAAGAATCGAATCGGAAAGAATCGAATTGATTCGAATTGAAAATAATCGAATCGAACCGAAATGAATCAAATCAAATCAAAAATAATCGAATCGAATTGAAACAAAAATAATCGAATCTAATGCAATCGAATTGAATCGAAAATATTCGAATAGAATCGAATTAAATCGAAAATAATCGAATCGAATCGAAAAGAATCGACTCAAATCGAATAGAAAATAATCGAAAAAAAAGAAAATAATCGAATCAAACCATCGAATTGAGTCGAATCAAAAATAATCAAATCGAATCGAAAAGAATCAAATAGAATCGAATCGAATCGAATTGAAAAGAATCGATCAAATCGAAAATTGAATCGAATCGATAAGAATCGAATCGAAAAGTATCAAATTGAATTGAATCAAATCGAATCCAACAGAATAGAATCGAATCGAATTGAAAAGAATCGAATAGAATCGAAAAGAATCGATCGAATCAAAAAGAATCGAATCGAAAAGAATAGAATAGATTTGACAAGATTCGAATAGAATTGAATCAAATCGAAAAGAATCGAATCGAATTGAAAAGAATCGAATCGAATTGACAAGAATCAAATCGAAACAAAAGATTTGAATCGAATTGAATCGAATCGAAAGGAATCGAATCGAATCGAAAAACACGAATCGAATTGAAAAGAATAGAATCGAATCAAAGGGAATCGAATCGAAGAGAATAGAATCAAATCGTATCGAAAAGAATCGAATCAAATCGAATGGAAAAGAATCGAATCGAATCGAAAAAAATGGAGTCAAATTGAAAAGAATCGAATCGAATTGTAAAGAATCAAATTGAATCGCATCGAAAAGATTTGAATCGAATCGAACTGAAAAGAATCGAATCGAAACGAATCAAATCAAAAAGACTCGAATCAAATCGAATCGAAAAGAATCGAATCGAATCAAATTTAATCGAATAGAAAAGAATCTATCGAATTGAAAAGAATTGAATCGATAAGAAACGAATTGAAAGAATTGAATCGAATCGATTTGAATCGAAAAGAATTGAATCGAATCAAATCCCTAACCCTAACCCCTAACCCCTAAACCCTAACACTAAACCTATCCTAACCCTAACCCTTAACCCTAACCCTAACACTAACCGAAAACCTAACCCTAACCCTAACCCTAACCCGAACACTAAGCCTAAACTTAACCCATACCCTAACCCTAACAGGTACCCTAACACTAACCTGTACCCCAACCCTAACCCTAACCCTAACACGTACCTAACCCTAACCCTAACCCTAACCCCTAACCCTAACCCTAAACCCTAACCCCTAACCTTAACCCTAAACCAATCCTAACCCTAACCCCTAACCCTAACCTTAACCCCTACCCCTAACCCTAACCCTAACATGAACCCCTAACCACTAACCCTAAACCTAACCCTAACCCTTAACCCTAACCCTAATCCCAACACTAACCCAAACCCTAACCCTAACCCTTAACCCTAAACTTAACCCCTAACCTTAACCCTAACACTAACACTAACCCTAACACCTAACCCCTAACCCTAGCCCTTACCCCTAACCCCTAACCCTAACCCTTAACACCAACCCTTAACCCTAACCCTATGCCTAACCCCCTAAACCTAACACTTAACCCTAATCCTAACCCTAACCCTAAACTTAACCCTAACCCCTAACCCTAACCCTAACCCCTCACCCTAACACTAACCCTAACCACTAACTCTAAACCTAACCCTAAACCTAACCTGAAACCTAACCCATACACTAACTTATACCCTAACCCTAACACTCACCCATAACCTAAACCTAACCATAACATGTACCCTAACTCTAACCCCTACCCTAAACCTAACCCTAAGCCTAAACTGTACCCTAACCAGTACCCTAACCCTAACCCTATCCTGTACAGTAATCTAACCCTAACCCTTACACTAACCCTAACCCGTACCCTAACCCTAACCCGTACCCTAACCCTAAACCATACCCTAACCCTAACCCGTACCCTAACCCTAACCCATACCCTAAACCTAAACCTGACCTAACCCATACCGGTACCCTAACCCTAACCCTATCCTGTGCCATAAACCTAACCCGTACCCTAACCCTAAACCGTACCCAAACCCTAACACATAACCTAAATCTAACCCTGACCCTAACCCAAACAACACCGTAACGCTAATCCTAACCCGTGCCCTAACCCTTACGCTAACCCCAACCCTAACGCTAACCCGTACACTAACCCTAAATGGTACCCTAACACTAACCCTAACCCGTACCCTAATCCTAACCCTAAAACTAACCCGAACCCATGCCCTAACCCTATACCGTACCCTACACTAACCCTAACCATAACCCATACCCTAACACTAAAACCACCCCTAACCTAACCCTAACTCTAATCATAACCCTAACCCTATCTCTAAACCTAACCCTAGCCCTAACCTAACCATAACCCTCACCCTAACCCTATCCCTAACACGTAAATTAACCCTAACCCTAACCCTAGCCCATAAACTAAACCTAACCCTAACTCTAACCCTAAACAGTACCCTAACCCTAACGTGTACCTTAACCCTAACCCTAACCCTAAACCTAACCCTAAAGCATACCCTAACCCTAAACCTAACCCAAACTCTAAACCTAAATCCTAACCCTAACAGTAACCCTAACCCTAACCCCTAACCCCTAACCCTAACACTAACCACTAACCCTAACCCGAACCCGAACCCCTAAACCCTAACCCTAACATTAATCCTTAACCCTAACCCTTAAACCTAACCCTTAAACCTAACCCTAACCCTAACCCAAACCCTAACCCTAACTCCTAACCCTAACACTACCCCTAACCCGTACCCTAACCCAAAACCGTACCCTACCCTAACCCTAAGCATAACCAGTACCCTCACACTAAAACTACCCCTAACCTAACCCTAACACTAATCACAACCCTAACCCTATCTCTAAACCTAACCCTAACCCTAACCTAACCCTAAACCTCACCCTAACCCTATCCCTAACACGTAAACTAACTCTAACCCTAACCCTAACCCGTAAACTAAACCTAACCTTAACCCTATCCCTAAATAGTACCCTAACCCTAACCCTAACGAATACCTTAACCCTAACACTAACCCTAAACCTAACCCTAAGCCATACCCTAACCCTAACCCTAACCCAAACCCATGTCCTAACTCTAACTCTCCTGTACCTTAACCCTAGCCCATACCCTAATCCTAAACCTAATCCGTACCCTAAGCCATACCGTAACCCTAAACCTAACCCGTACCCTAAACCTAACCCTAACCCCAACACTAACCTGAACCCTAACTGTAACCCATACCCTAACCCTAAACCATAACTTAACCTGTACCCTAACCCATACCCAAACCCTAATCCTATCCCGTTCCCTAACCCGAACCCTAACATTAACCCTAAACCTAACCCTATCCTGTACCCTAACCCAAACCCTAAACCTAACCCTAACCCGTACCCTAAACCTAACCCAAACCCTAACCGTTACCAGTACCCTAACACATACCTTAACCCGTACCGTAATCCATACCATAGCTCTAAACCATACCCTAACCCTAACCCTAACCCTAACCCTAACCCTAATCTGTACCCTAAACCTAAGCCTAAACTGAACCCTAATCATAACCGTAACACTAACCCTAACCCGTAGCCTAACCCTAACCCGAACCCTAAACATAACCCGAACTCTAACACTAACCCGTACTCTAACCCTAACCATAACGCTAACCTGTAACCTAACCCTAACCCTAACCCTAAGGCTAAACAGTACCCTAAACCTAAACCTATCCCATACCCTAACCTTAAACCTAACCCTAAACCTAACTCTAAACCTAACCTTAACCCGTACCCTAACGCTTACCCTAACCCTCACCCGTACCCTAACCCAAACTCTAACCCGTACCCTACCCTAACCTTACCCCAACCCTAAACCTAACGAAACCCAATCCCTAATCCTAACCATAAGCCTAACCCTAACAATCCTAACCTTAACCCTTACCCTATCCCTAACCCTAACCCGTAACCTAACCCTAACCCTAAACAGTACCCTAACTTTAACCCTAACCCGTACCCTAACCCTAACACTAACACTAACCCGTACCCTAAACTGTAACCTAACCCATACCCCAACCCATAACCTAAACCGTAACCTAACCCGTACCCTAACCCTAATCCTAAACCGTAGCCTACACCTAATGCTGAAACTACCCCTAACCCTAACATGAACCCTAACCCTAACCCTAACCCTAAGCTTAAACAGGACCCTAACCCTAACCCTAACCCGTAACCTAACCCAAACTTTACAGCATTGGAAGTCAGGTCGTTCCATGAATAAAGCTCTACTGCACCTGGAGACACAACCTTGAAGCCTGCAGCTTGGCCCTTGCATCCCATGAGCGTCTGACAAACATGTCTAGTGAGGATGTTCGTAGCTCCATCTGCAGGCAGTGTGGAACTGGGAAGGACCGCGTGTCAGCTCATCTTGCAGAAGGAAGTTCCCCAGAGAGACAGCTTTCAACCAGGTACTCAGGTTGGAAGTTAGTATGTAGCTCCCTTCTGAGGGAGGAATTACTCAGAAGTCGTTGGATTGGGCTAGGAGACACTTGCCTCTCACAAAACTTGTGTCCCGTATCGAACGACGTCCTTTCGAAGTGAAAGGTACAGGCGGTCAGCATGTGGGAGGAACAAGCCATAAGCTCATCCAAAGGAGTGTGCAACACTTGGAGGCAGGTGTCCAGTAGTCGTGAAACTGACAATGCAGACACTTGGTTCTCACTCCGCTACTGTCCCGCATAGAACGGAATGCTGTGGAAGCGATCCGTACAGGCCGTCAGATTGTGGGAGGTACAGGCCATAAGCTCAACTCTGAGAAGCGTGTATGCTTTGCAGGCAGATGTCTGCTAGCCACTCTTTTATGGGAGTTAGAACCCAGCTACAGTTTAATTGAACAAGGCTGTTGGAAATCGCTGTATTGAACTCAGTTACACGTGACTACAAGCCTGAAACGTCTAAATGCTTTTCACAACCTCTTCCAGCACCTAACATGGTTAGGACCTATGTCTACAGGCAGTCAGGTTGCACGAGAGTCCTGCCCTCACCTCAAATCTCACAAGGAAACATGTCTAGAAGCCAGCTTTCAACTAGCTGCATTCTTCTGGCCCTCAGAACGCAGCAGTATTCTAACTCAGGAGGTTCCAAGAATACCACTCTACTCCACCTGGAGACACCTTCCAGGCCTGCATTATTCCACTTCGTCTCACAAGCTTCTGGCAAGCATCTCTGGTGAAGACATTGGAAACACATTCTGCAGTCAGTGTGGAACTGTGAGGGACTGCGTGTGAGCCCAACTCTCGGATGTAAGTTGCCGTTGGATGCAGGGTTCAATTAGTTAGTATGGAACTTAGTATGTAGCACCAGTCTAAAACAGGAATTACTAGGAAATCGCGGGATTGAGCTTGGAGGCACTACTCTTGTGGGCCTCACCTGGACGAGGTGACTGGTTCCCACCTGGGACTCACCTGGACCTGATAACTTTGCTCCACACTTTGGCCTCACCTGGCCCTGATGACTCTGGGCCCCACCTAGGCCTCAATCTGGACCTTGTTACTGTGGTCCCACCTGGGTCTCACCTGGACCTGGTGACTCTCGTTCCCACATGAACCACACCTGGACCTGGTGACTGTGATGTCCTTCTAGCCTCACATTTACCTGGTGACTCCGGTCCCCACCAGGGCCTCACCTGGACCTGGTGACTCTGGCCTGCAGGTTGGCCTCACATGGACCTGGTGAGTGGGGTTACCAACTGGGCCTCGCCCACACCTGGTGACTCAGGTCCCCACGTGGGCCTCACCTGGACCTGGTGAATCTGGTCCTTACCTGGTCCTCACCCACACCTGGTGACTCAGGTCACCACCTGGGCCTCACCTGGACCTGGTGAATCTGGTCCCGATCTCGGCCTCACCCAGTCCTGGTGACTTTGTTCCCCACCTGGACCTGATTGCTGTGGACTCCTTCTTGGCCTCACCTGGAACAGATGACTCTGATCTTATCTGGGCCACACCCAGATCTGGTGACTCCGGTCCTCACCTGGGCATCATTGGGACCTCGTTACTCTGTTCCACACCTGTGCCTCACCTGGACATGATGACTCTGCAACCCCTCTGGGCCTCACCCTGACCTGGTGACTCTGGTCCCCATCTGGACGTCACCTGGACCAGGAGATTCCAGTACCCCTCTAGGCCTCAACCAGACCTGATGACTGGTCCTCAACTGGGGCTCACCTGCACCTAGTGAATATGCTCCCCACGTGGGCCTCATCTGGACCTGGTGACTCTGGTCCCTACCTGGGCATCATCGGGACATGGTTACTATATTCCCCACAGGGACTCACCTGGATCTGGTAACTCAGTCCTCACTTTGACCTCTTCTGTACCAGGTGACTCTGGCCCCACCTGGGCCTCACCTGGAACTGGTGACTCTGATCCTCAGCATGGCGTCACCTGACCTGGTGACTGTGGTTCCCACCGGGACCTCACCTGGACCTCATGTCTCTGGTGTCCACCTCGGCCTCACCTGGACCTGGTGTCTCTGTTACCCACCTGGGTAGCATCAGGACATGGTTACACTGTTCCCTAACAGGGACCCACCTGGACCTGTTACCTCTGGTCTTCAGCTGGGCCACACCTGGATGGTGACAATGGTTCCCACCTGGGTCTCAACTGGACCGGGTGAGTCTGATCCCCACCTCGACCACACCTGTAACTGGTGACTCTCATTACCACATGGACCTCATGTGGACCAGGTGGCTACAGTGTTTCTAGCTTCTAATGTACCTGGTGACTATGGTCCCCACTGGGACCTCACAGGGACATGGTGAGTGTGGTTGCCACCTGCACCTCATCTGGACCTGGTGAATCTGCTCTGTACCTGAGACTACCCTGGATATGGTGACTGTGGTCCCCACATGGGCCTCACTTGGACCTGGTGACTCTGATCCCCATCTGAGCCTCACCTGGCCCTGTTGACCATGATCCTCAACTGGGCATAATTGAGACCCGGTTACTGTGTTCCACAACTGGACCTCACCTGGACCAGGTGACTCTGGTCCCCCTTGGGGTCTCACTCTGACCTGGTGACTGTGAATTCCACTTTGGCCTGACTTGGACCTGCTGACCCTGGTTGCCACCTGTGCCTCACCTTGAACAGTTGACTCTGGTTCTTTCAAGGCCCTCCCCTGTACCTGGTGATCCTGGTCCCAACCTGGGACTCACCTGGACCTGGTTACTGTGTTCCACACCTGGACCTCACGTAGACCGTTGTCCATGGTCCCCAGCCGGCCTCACATGGACCTTTGCCTCTGGTCCCCACCTGGGCCTCACGTGTACCTGGTAACTCTGGTACTCACCTGGGCCTCATCTGTTCCTGGTGACTCTCGTCCCCACCTGGGCTTCACCTGGATCTGGTGACTCTGGTCCCCACCTGGACCTCTCCTGGACCTGGTGACTCTCTTTCCAACATGGACCTCACCTGGATCTGGTGACTCTGGTCCTCAGTTTGGCCTCACCTGGACCTGGTGACTCTCATCCCCATTGTGACCTAACTCAGACCTGGTGAATCTTGTCCCCACCTAGGCCTCACCCAGACCTGGTGACTCTTATCCCCAGTTGTACCTCAATTCAACCTGGTGTATCTTGTCCTCACGTGGGCCTCACATGGACCTGGGACTCAGCTGGATAGAGTGGCTCTGGTTCCGACATGGGGCTCACCTGATACTGGTGACTGTGGTCTCCTTCTATGCCTCACCAGGACCTGGTGATTCTGATCCTCATCTGGGAATTGCATGGCCCTAGTGACTCTGGTCCTCACCTAGGCATCATTGGGACCTGGATACTCTATTTGACACCTGGGCCTCACTTTGATCGGGGACCTCTGGTCCCACTCTGGGTCTCAAACTAAACTGATTACTCTGGTTCCCTTTCTAGGACTCACCCTTACCTGGTGACTCTGGTCCCCCCCTGGGCTTCACTTGGACCTGGTGAATCTAGTCATTACCGGGCCTCACCTGGACCTTGTGATTGTGGTCTCCACCTGGACCTCACCTGGATCTTGTGGCTCTGGTTCCCATATGGGGCTCTCCTGGACCTGGTTCCTGTGGTCTCCTTCTGGCCTCACCTGGAACAACACGACTCTGATCCATATTTGGGCCTCACCTGGACCTGGTGAGTGGGGTTGCCACATGGGCCTCACCCATACCTGGTGAGTCAGGTCCCCACGTGGGCCTCACTTGGACCTGGTGAATCTGGTCCTTACCTGGTCCTCACCCGGACCTGGTGACTCTGATCACCATCTGGGCCTCACCTGGACCTGGTGAATGTGGTCTCCAACTGGGCCTCAACCTGTCCTGGTGACTTTGTTCCACACCTGGACCTGATTGCTGTGGCCTCCTTCTTGGTCTCACCTGGAACTGGTGACTCTGATCCTATCTGGGCCTCACCTAGATCTGGTGACTCTGGTCCTCACCTCGGCATCATTGGTACCCGGTTACTCTGTTCCACACCTGAGCCTCACCTGGACATGATGACTCTGGAATCCCTCTGGGCCTCACACTGACCTGGTGACTCTCGTCCCCATCTGGATGTCATCTGGACCAGGTGATTCTAGTACCCCTCTAGGCCTCAACCAGACCTGGTGGCTCTGGTCCTCAACTGGGCCTCACCTGGACCTAGTGAATATGCTCCCCACCTGGGCCTCATCTGGACCTGGTGACTCTGGTCCCTACCTGGGCATCATCAGGACATGGTTCCTCTATTCCCCACTGGACCTCAATTGGAACGGGTGACTCTGATCCTCAGCAGCATGCCTCAAATGCACCTTTCCACTAGCTGCATTCTTATGGCCATGAGAATGTAGCTACATTGTAAGTCAGGAGGTTCAATGTATACCACTCTACTGCACCTAGAGACACAAGTATTGAAGCCTGCAGCTAGCTCCTTTTGTCCTATGAGCTTCTGACCAACACGTCTAGTGAGGATGTTCGAAATTTCATCTGAAGGCCGTGTGGAGGGGGATCCCTGGGTGACGCAGCGGTTTGGCGCCTGCCTTGGACCCGGGGCGCGATCCTGGAGACCCGGGATCGATTCCCACGTCGGGCTCCCGGTGCATGGAGCCTGCTTCTCCCTCTGCCTGTGTCTCTGCCTCTCTCTCTCTCTCTCTCTCTCTCTCTCTCTGTGTGACTATCATAAATAAATAAAAATTAAAAAAAATAATTTGAAGGCCGTGTGGAACTGTGAGGGACTGAGGGTGAGCTCAAGTCTCAGAAGAAAGTACCCTTTGGACACTGCGTTCCACTAGCTTCCCATGTATGGAACTTAGTGTGTAGCACCAATCCTAGAGAGCAGTTCCTCACATATCTCTGGATTGGGCTTGGAGACACTAGTCGTGTGGGCCAGCGCCTTCCACTAACCTCTCACAACCCTTCAGTCACGATTCAAGCCTAGGCCTGATAGGAGCAAAGTGTACCTGCAGTCAGCATGTGGGAGGTACAGGGAATAAGTTCAACTCTCAGAAGTGTGTATGCTTTACGGGCAGATGTCTGCTAGACAGTTATTGATGGGAGCTAGAACTGAGGTATACTCTAATTGAACAAGGACATTGGCAATCGCTGTATTGAACTCAGATACACGTGAGTACAGGCCTGTCACTTCCACATGCTTGTCACACAACCTCTTCCAGCACCTAACATAAAGATGCTAGGACCTAAGTCTACAGGCAGTCAGGAGGTGGGACGGTCCTGCCCTGACCTCAGCTCTTACAAGGAAGCATGCCTAGAAGTCAGCTTTCAACTAGCTGCGTTCTTATGGCAGTGAGAATGTAGCAGTATTCTAATTCAGGAGGTTCCAAGACTACCACTCTACTGCACCTGGAGATACCTTCCAGGTCTGCATTGTTCCACTTGCGTCTCATAACCTTCTGACAAAAGTCTATGGTGAAGATGTTTGATACTCATTCTGCAGGCTGTATCAGACCGTGAGGGACTGAGTGCGAGCTCAACTCTCAAAACTAAGTTGCTTTTGGAAAAGGTGTTCAGCTAGCTTCTCACCTATGGAACTTAGTATGTAGCACCAGTCTAAAACAGGAATTACTAGGAAATCGCTGGATTGACCTTGGTGGCACTAGTCTTGTGTGACGGGACATTCCACTTACCTCTCACCACACTTCCGTCACGCATCGAGTCTAGGCCTTTTAGAAGCGAAGTGTACCTGAAGGCAGGATGTTGAGGGTAGAGATCATAAGCTCAATTCTCAGTAGTGTGTATGCCTGGGAGGCAGATTTCTCCTAACCCCTCGTACATGGGAGTTAGAACATAGCTACACTCTGATTGAAGAAGTCCGTTGGATATCGCTGTATTCAACTCAGATACACGTGAGTTCAAGCCCGACGCTTCCACATGCTTTTCTCACAACCTCTCCTAGCACCTAACACAAGGATGTTAGCAGCTATGTCTACAGTCAGGCAGGATGCGGGAGGGTCCTGCCCTGAGACAGCTCTCAAAAGGAAGCATGCCTCAAAGCCAGCTTTCTACTAGCTGCGTTGTTATGGCCTTCAGAATGTAGCACCACTGTAAGTCAGGACGTTCCATGTATACCACACTACTGCACCTGGAGAGACAAGCATTGAAGCCAGCAGCTAGCTCCTTGTGTCCTATGAGCTTCTGACAAACATGTCTAGTGAGGATGTTCAAAATTCCATCTGAAGGCTGAGTGGAACTGTGAGGGACTGGAGGTGAGCTCAAGTCTCAGAGGCAAGTACCCTTTGGACACTGTGTTCAACTAGCTTCTCATGTATGGAACTTAGTATGTAGCACCAATCTAAGAGAGCTGTTCCTCACATATCTCTGGATTGGGCATGGAGACACTAGTCGTGTGGGCCGGGACCTTCCACTAACCTCTGACAAAACTTCTGTCACGCATCGAGCCTCAGCCTGATAGGAGCGAAGTGTATCTGCAGTCAGCATGTGCGAGGTACAAGGCATAAATTCAAGTCTCAGAAGTGTGTATGCTTTGCAGGGCCGATGTCTGCTAGACATCGAGGGGAGGTATATCCGAGCTACACTCTAATTAAACAAGGACGTTGGCAATCGCTGTATTGAACTCAGATTCACATAAGTACTGTCCTGACACTTCCACTCGCATTTCTCCAACCACTCCCAGCACCTCACGTAAAGATGTTAGCAGCTATGACTATGAGCAGGCAGGATGCGGGAGGGTCCTGCCCTGAGCTCAGCTCTCACAAGAGAGCATGCCTAGAAGCCAGCTTTCAACTAGCTGCCTTCTAATGGCCGTGAGACCATAGCAGTCTTCTAACTCAGGAGGTTCGAAGAATACCACTCTACTGCACCTGGAGGACACCTTCCAGGCCTTGCAGTATTCCACTTGCGTCTCACAAGCTTCTGACAAACATCTCTGGTGAAGATGTTCAAAACTCATTCTGCAGGCAGTGAGGAAACTGTCGAGGGACTGGGTGTGAGCTCAACTCTCAGAAGAGAGATGCTTTTGGACTCGTGGTTCAGCTAGCTTCTCACGTATGGAACTTAGTATGTAGCACCTGTCTAAGACAGGAATTACTAGGAAATCGCTGGATTCAGCGTGGAGGCACTAGTCTTGTGTGCGGCACTTTCCACTTACCTCTCACAACACTTCAGTCACGCATCAAGCCTACGCCTGTTAGCAGCGAAGTGTACCTGCAGGCAGGATGTGGGAAGTACAGGCCATAAGCTCAACTCTCAAAGTG